>NC_042494.1:122138935-122173385 GCF_005508785.2 Acyrthosiphon pisum
TTTTGTCAAAAATGGTTTTGCGTAAAAATTCGCGTTTTTCCGTTATTTTTTTAAGGTTTTTCTGCCGCTTTTGAAAAGTATTGGGAAATTTTCACTTTTGACCCCCCAAAGTACCAACTAGATTCACTTTCCTTTCAGAAAAAGGTACAACTTTTGAAAATCGAAGCATTTTTACTGCTCCAAAAGTTGTCGTCAGACACAAAAAAAAAAAAAAAAAAACAAAAAAAAAAAAAAACACACATCATTGTAAAATCAATACATTCATCACTTCGTTCAGAATCTAAAATTATAAAACTACTATAAAATTAAATGTTGGTAGGTATTATTCTTATTGTTATATATCAACTATGAAGTGCTTGGCAGTTGATGAGGTTTCCAAAATTTAAAACTTCTGCAATTTGTTATGATTTGATATTTTTTAACATTGAACCATAAGGTTAACGAAATATTAATAACCATCTTAAATCCGTTTCTTACGTACAGGAACTTTCCGATGAGTTACAATCATCTGTGGCTAAAATCTACCCGGTTCAATGTGATTTGACTCGCGAATCGGAAATATTGAAAATGTTCAAGTGGATTGAAACCACCATCGGCCAAGGAGTGTCGGTCACGATCAATAATGCCGGCATAATGATTAAAAGCAAAATGTTGGGTGCGTATATAAGTAATATAATATTATGTACTGCAGCTCAAGCACTGTGCGGCGCCAGAGGTTTTTTTTATTTTGAAAGGGGTGGGGGTCAGGGGCAGTTTAATTTGCACTGGGGTGAGCTTTAAAAGAAATTCAAACATTTTTAATGTATTTATGATCCTATATAAGCAGATATGTACCTATACCTATATATTATTTAAAAAAATCAAATTCTACAAAAAGAAATTTAAAATGTTCACCTACAAGAAATTAAAAGTCATTAACTTAACATGTAATATGAATATTTTTATAAGCTGAAGTGCTTTGTAACTTAATCTTCCAAACTACAAGTCAAGACGTATATTTTCTATTGATAGCTAGTATATTTTGCATCAATATCTGGGGTATGGTTTTGGTAGTTACAAATTATTAAAGTGAATAAGGATTACGAATACAATATTTTGTGGGAATTTACGTCGATCGAATTGCGTGTGGCAGATAAAGATTAAAAATGATGCATTTAAGTCGGGATTTATTTTTGGTGCGTCCAAGTTGTAGTAACATATTGTAGTAAACTAACATATTGCATGTTTTTACTTTATTTACTTATACCTTTACCTAGTTAACTATTGTATATCTTGATGAAATTATTTGGTATGACCGTACGTGACCAGTGACCTATTAAAAATATACGAAAGTACTAAGAAATTGATGTTAAATAAACACAAAAATTATACGTTTTGTTACCTAAATTTATGGGTTTAAAATCTTTTAATTTAAGGTTCATGTTTCAGACGGCGAAACAAATGACTGGAGATATTTGTTCGATCTCAACGTTATAGCAGTAACTACATGCTGCAGGGAATCATACAAATCGATGAATAAATATGGTATTATAGATGGACACATTATAAATATAAACAGGTAGAGTACCTATAATTAAATAAATAATAAATTGAGAATAAGCATAACACTAATCATTTTAACACCTAATCAATGTATGATATTAATTATATTTAAGATTTACTGGTTATATATAGGTACCACTAAAATATATATTCTATATACTGTTATTTGAAATAAATTATTTATTTAAACAAGTATAGTGACAGTATAGACATTTAAATATGCTTCAATTTAATAATTTAAAAATTAATATTATATGTATTTTTACTACATTAAATAACACAAATTACAATTAATAATCAATATTCAATACTATATTTGTATAGGTAGTATATTATTTAATTATTTAACTGTATTAATATTGCATACCTACTCAGTATACTCTTAATAATTTCGTTGTTAATGTTATCATGCAGTGCAACTATGTATATACTAAAAAAGTGGAAAAACAGTAATCTGATATAGAATATGGTATTGTTTTTAGCACCGCTGGGTACACATTGCTACCACTCTCAGGACAGAAAGTGTACAATTCGTCGAAAACTGCACTTACGTATTTGACTGAAGGGCTTAGACACGAACTTGCTCATGCTGGGTCGAAAATCAAAGTAACTGTAAGTCTCAAGAATAGTTGTAATTAAAAACCATGTTTATAAAATTTCTATTTGTAGGCACGAAATTTAAATACCTGTATGTATAATACAATTTAAACAGCAATAATAATTAGTAAGGGGGCCTGAAATGGCTCGGTGGTTGGCCTCAGTCACTAATGTGTTCTGAGTTCAAGCATTTTTGTTTTTAACAATTATAATTATCGATGCCCGGATAATAAAATAATTCGTATTTTATGTCACATTTGTTCATATAGAGTATCAATCCCGGAAAAGTAAACTCTGAAGCTGTCGGAAATGTAGGAGGAAATAAAAAATCTAATTTGTCAATGAAGCCCGAAAGAGTGGCTTCCATGGTGATCGTAGCATTAACTCAACCAACCGATGTTGTGGTAAGCAAACATTTAAATAGATCACTTTGAAAACAATTAAATTAATTAAACTAAAATATATAATTATATATATATATATTATATAAATAAATATAATGAAACTTCTGAATGCACAACACTCTTGGTCGCTAAAATGTTGTACACAATTCAGAGGGTTCAGTATGTAGAAAGTTTGTAGGTTATTTTAAAAAAAAGTCCACTGTCAGTGAGCGATTGCTATTTAGAGGTATTCGTTAAGGAAGGTGTCACTGTATAGTGTATATATATATAATATTATAGACAAACTATTCATGAATTAAATTACGATAAGAATATATTATAATAATTAAAATTATAATTACAATAATTACAGACTTATCTATGAAATGTATTTTTAAATGTTTATAAATAATTGTATATTAATCTTTCATTCGTCGACATTGAATGAGTTACCTACTTACCTATCAAAATATAAATAATGTATAAACCTTATATTTAAAATAATATATATAAAAAAAATTGTCATGTAGCTAATAGTTTTTTCACACATTATTTTTGTTTTGGAAAATAATTAATTACCTAGTTTCTAAACAGATGATCTTTAAGTCTGCATAGGTCAGAAGTACCAACTATATAATATGCAATATCTATTTACATTGTTGATTGAGATTATGATATAATTATGATATGGATTTTTTAGATTTTCCTGGTAACTTATGTGCAAATTTTACTAGGAAAACGACAATAATGCTGAAAAACGTATATAACCAAAAGAACCTCGATTCTAGGAAAATGTTGAAATCACGTTGCATCTTAGGCTATCACAACTCTATTCGAAATCGATTTTGAACGCATTGATATTTAATTGTTATAATGCTTTTAAACGAGATCAATAATTAATACACCTCAGTATCATCTTTTTTTATTTTAAATTAACGCAACATGTCATTTACGGACGGCGACTTCACGTAATAATGTAATGATAGAGATAAGAATATAATATGATAATATTATAACATAATAATACAAGTGTATTTAAAGAGCCATGGGGGTGGATTTGTCCTCATATCCGCCCCCGTAAATAGGCCCCTGATAATATACACTAATTCGTTCGGATACATATCCATATAGTATGTACCTAAGCAACTTAGTACTATATGGATATGTAAACTGTTGGTAAAACGATCTATAATTATTGTCTTGTACATGTTTCAGATAGGTGAATTGACCGTTCTATCTGCGGGTGAAACCATGCAAACGTATCCTCCACCCATCATATCCTTAAAGTAATACTCGGTGTATCGGTATAATATACATTTTTATACGTAAGATCTACGACTTTGACGAACACGTGTGTAGGTACATGTAAATGTAATATAATATAGTATTGTTGGTTGTAAATTGGTTACCATAATTATAAGATCGAAATTAAAAATATTAATAATTAATATTGTAGTTGTTTAGAATTTAAGATATTATATAAATCACGCGAATGTTAATTCAAATATATATCTATATAGTATAATAATTATAATACGTGATTTATTCATTCCAGTTATTATGTGAAGAATTTTCTTCTCAAAATGCAGATAAAGGTAGTGCTTTTTATAACGTAATGGGTACTTATGCTGGATTGCAATTATATGAAAATTGAATAATTTATTGAGTCGTTAAAATGTAAACAACCAATTATGGGCCATTAGCTCGCTGTTGATTCATTAAATCTTTAGTGAATGTTTACGGAACATTAGAATACAAATTATTAACCCCCAATAATTGTGAAATGAATGTTTTTTTACAAAATAAATTTGAAAACAGAAGGTAACAAATAGGACACTCGACACTCGACATACTCCACGCATTATTATATAATTATTGACCGTTGAAAAATGTTGCGAGATATAAAAGTGCAACAACATCCTGCAATGCGCATAATATTGAATGTCACGTAATTATGCAAAAACTCTAAATTGTATTGATAGATTCCTACGGGTAACTAGAAATGCAGCCTTCGTGTGCTATAATATAATATTATATAATATTATATTATTAATATAAATCGAGATAATTTAACCATTTTGCATCAGTGTTGCGATACAACATTTTTGATGACAAATAAGAATGCACCGTATAGATTGTTCGATATTGATTAAATTACTTTGACAGAAGGGGGGGCGTAAATTATGTGAAAATGTTTCCGCAATCAATTTCCGATAGAATTTATCAAACTTAACGATTTGAAATAGAATTTGTGTAGTGTACCTATAGTAATTTAGTACTACGACTGCGGTTATAGTAGTTGTGTTGATGGAATCATAGTATCGTTTGTGGCAGTGGGTCAGACATCGATGTCGATAATGGTAGGCTGTATGGGTGTCATGGTTGGTGACGGCGACAGGTCGAGGGCGTCGAGCGGCGACGGTGGCCGGCGAAACGACGGTGACGGCGCAGAAGCCGCAGGTGGCTTAGCAATGGCTGACGCCGTTAGGGAAGGCGGCCGTGGCGTAGACGTCTGCGTGGATGGCGAAGGTGACGGTGCCGATTTGGGGGATGGCGACAGACGGACGACGTCGGCCACGCGCGCGTTGTCCGTGTCGCTGTCATCCGATTCGTAGTTTTCGATGTCGTCGTGGTCATCGTCGTCGTCGATGTCCACATGCAGCGACCGGAATTGTTCGAGCTCGCGGTCGGCCGAAGATTTGACGTACAACGGCAGACTGTTTGAGTGGCCCGTCTGGTAGCTCATAATATTCGACGACAGCGGCGCACGGCTGGGTGGTGGCTGAGGCCGGCAAGGCAGTGGCGCCGTCGGTGATGGCCGCTTGACAAAGCCGACAAACGGTGTCGTTGACGAAGCGGTCGCCGGGCCACCGTCGCCGCCAAACGAGGGGGATGCAGACGGCGGAAAACCGAACGGCGATGGTGACGATGACAAACCAAATGACGACGACGGCGACGACGGTGGTGGCGGCGTGCCCAGCGTGCCCGGCCAATGATAGTACTTCTCACCGTCCCCGTAATCACCCGAATCTGAAAAAGAACAAGGCAAAAAAAAAAAAATTGACTGTTAGGCAGGTGGTTTTTGCAAGGTTTATGGATTTTTTGTAATTTTTTTTTTTGGAGGGGAGGGTTTTTGACACCTAGTGCCCACGATCATCGTCATTGTCTGCTGAAGAATACTTGCACCGTATCGATCCGTCTTTAGACTGGAGGTTTGCGATCGATTCGTGGGATTTCACGGTGAACGGACAAACCGACATTGCATAAACGCTTGTTTTAAACGGTCTACAAAATAATCACAACAATCGTAAAAAACATCTTCTGTATGGAAAGAAACTAAACGGTCGTAACGCTTCGTAGACTCAGATTAAAAATTATGTAATTTCGACTATCGACATCAAATAATAAAATTCTGTAGAATTCGGTCTATCTGTTATTGTTTATATGTTAGATAACCGGTGCGTTTTTTCGAATACGTTCTTGTATCTAATCGTTATCGATTAACCTATTGTGCAGGTCAAATTTGTGCTTTTTTACTGCTTTGTTAATCTTAACGATAAACGGTAACGCATGGCAGTATTTTTTTAAAGCACGGTTTTCTCCAATTATAACTTTGGATACCTACTTAAAAACAAACAATATAACCTGCGTTCTGCCACGGGGAGAAATTACAAAGATTAGAGTAGGTACATAGGTACTCGTATTTTATAAATTCATAATATCTATAGATAGTACATGTAGATACATATATGTGGGATAAAATTCTCAAAATTGTATATCGTTGTTTTGTCAATTTTGTTGTAATGGTTTTTTGGTATCTTTTACTTTTAAGTTACGTTATTGGGCTAATTTTTGTTTAACTCTAATATAGTAATATCATAATATTTAGGTAGGTACACGTCAATGCACGTTCTTATACCTATCGGCTATCGCACACAACTATCGCGGGCGCAGAGCGTATAAGACCCTCTACAACCATGTTTGGCGTTAAATAATGGTATTAAATAAACAAAAAATTCATTCCACCAATATTGGGTCAGTTTTCGTCGACGCACCATTAACTGCGTCGGGCGCCTTGAAGAACGGACTGGACGGCGACGGGAACTTGAACCCCGACGGGCGGCCTCCACCGTAGTCGCCGTTGTTGTCGTCGTCATCGTCGTCGACGTTGTTGTTGTTGTTGTTGTTATTGACGTCGTTGTACTTGTTGAAACCAAAGTTCAACGATAGCGGCTGTGGTCGTGGCAACTGCGGCGCGAACGATTCTCCGTCAACATCCGACTCGTACTCGGACGACGGGGACAGCGATTGTGGCTGCAACGCGAACGGACGCGGTTCGTCGTCATCACCACCGCCGCCACCGCCATCAGACTCGTACTCGGAGTGCTGCTGCTGATGCGGAGGCGGCCCCGGTAACCGTTCTGGGCCGCTGTGATAACCATGGTCGCGGTTGGGTGACTCTTCGCCGTCGGGTCGGACGTACCGGACGGACGCTCGGAAACCGTTTTTGGGGTCGGCTGTGTACAGCACCCGCCTTAACACGCCATCCGGTTCCATTACGGTATACTCGCCGGTTACATGCGAACCGTCCCGCGTCTCAGAATGACCGTGGCTGTCGCCCGTGTTTGGGTTCTCCACGCCATATGCGAACGAGTAATGGGGTTTCGCCTGTGGTACAACATATACAAGATTAATGATCGTTGTAATACGAGTATAAATAAATGGGAGTAGCGCATTTGGGCCACGACAGTTGAGGGCATTTGTGCTCAAAATAAAAAACTATTTTCTGCTTTATACAGTAAAAAATCACTAATGTAACATAAAACATTGACCGACATCATCAGTGAAAACTGAGAAAAAATCGTAAAAAATGTATAATAAAATATAATATATAATATTGTAAAAAAAACTACATATTATTTGATATTAATATTATAGGTACTATACTTGGTATTCAATTTTTTTTAAAAATTGTGAATGTCAATAATACAAATACAAACATTTATTAATTATAATTAATCAATCCTCCTAAATATATAATCAATTTTTTTATAAGTATTCTATACTATTTGAATTCTTTTTCCCGAACTCATTCCACGTTTTATAAGTAAAATGTATTCGTTCATTTTTGTCTTTACGTCTTGGCTCCTTATTGATCATAAAAAAATATGTTAGATTTTAAATAAAGTTACCCAATAAATTGCAACATTGTCCGATTTTTCTCTGATTTAAATCGGGTGCATATTGTGTGTCATGATTTGGGGCGAAAATGGTTTTGGGCACGAATGAGTTGTGTGTTGTGTCAATACATTTATATAACGGATATGTCGATACTTAATACCTGCGAACATGGTGATTTTCCGGGCACGCTTGTTGCTTACAACCACTTTTTTCCTTTAATGATACATTTATTCAAATACTGATTTTCGGAATTAATAAGTATTGTACCATGCTTGATATTTTTAAATCCTTAAATTTTTTTTATATTATATTTTAAGAAGTATCCTGGAGTGATACAAATTTATTTTTTTTACAACGAGAATGGCTCTAATAAAAAGTTTTTTGTGCCGAAAGTTGTTATAAACTGATGATTTTTTTTGATAATGCTTATGAATTTTTGATATTTATGTATCCAAATCGTTATTTTAACGAGTTATTGAATATAAATAAATCTCAACTAAGTCTATTTTTACAAATTATAAAATGTCGATAGCCCCGCCCTCATATCATCGGAATCATTATCATGGATCTATTGTTCTTAGTAGTATTAGTATACACTCCAAGGTTAAATAACTTAAAAACTACTCGATTACTGAATAGATACATTAACATTTAAAAATAAGATCATATACTTAACAATTTACATTAAAAAGGATGTATCTCCAAAGAACATCTCTCAAGTATTTTTAAAATATGCGATCATTACTCATTAGTCATTAATCATTTATTATAAATTTATACTTAAAAATACTAAAAATCATAGTTTGAATGAATTATAAAATTATAAAATTGAGATGAGTATGTTTGGTGTATCTGTATTATTCTGTAATACTATTGTCCGTCAAATTTAGAAGTTGTGGACGGCTGGACGGGGGTTATTGCTAACCGTCATATTTGTGCATTGCAAATTCCAACCACACTGAAGTATTTACTTCCTAATAGATTTAAGATAAATATTTTTAAAACTCACGATATATATCATCGCAGACTGATAGAAAATTAATGAACTCTTTATTTTATTGGTCTAGATCTATATATATAAAAACGATTTTTTGGAGACGAAGTAAACCGGTTTGTTTGTTTTTTTATTATTGTTATTATTATTATTATTAATTATTTATTGATTTGTCTGCACTTGCATTTTTCCATTTGAAATATATATTATTCATTGAGCAAATAATTTATTGTTACATTTTTTTCTACCTTATCTCTATTCTATAATAAAAAGAATAAAATTTACCACTCCAGTGGTTGAATTCAAAATGTAAGATATATAATTTTCAGAAATTAGCAATAACAATAACTACAATATGTAATTATATTATATTATTTGTATGGACAAAAAATAGTCATATGTTTTTAAAATAAAATATAAAAAAATAATTTCTTCTGGAGGAAGGTCGGGCAGCTAGTAATATATAAATAATATTTATTACGTTTGAATATATTATACTATATAGGTATCATGTGGACTACCACCTGGCACCTACCAGGACCATATACAAAAGAAATGCTGGTAACTATCAAATAAATTCATACAAATACCTAGCTTTTTAAATTATGGCTTAAAAAAATTACAATTATTACAATTTTTGATCTACTGGAATAGATCTTATAGAAATGTTGTACAGATTCTAAAAACTCATCAAATGGGTAAACATTTTAACAATTATAAATATTTAACATTATAAACAAAATATACGTATGCAAAAATGTTGTTTAGAAAATGCTTAACAAATATAATATTAATGTATATTCATGGCAAAATTAAGTAAATAAATAGGACCATAGGATATCACACTATCAAACGTACACGATAGTTGATGTAGATTTGGGAGACTCGTTTATCACCAAAAATTATTTTTTTCAAATACTTATCACCTTTTTTTAGGGATTATAATTTCTTAAATATCTCATTTTTGTACACATTAAACATAGTTTTTCTGCAGATCCCCCCCCTCCCCCTCCGCATACAAAATGCGTAACCATATTTATTGCGTTTTACTAAGGATTATAATACATGTTTTAGATATTTAAAATTTTTAGTGCATGTACTTTCAAGCCCTAGACTATATAACTAGTTTAGTGGTACCTATATTCAATTTTAAATAGAAACATTTTTATAATAAACTTATATTATACAATAAAGTCCGTGACTTGGTATAATAAAGTATTAAGACAATTGTATGTTTACAAATAAATAATTTAAATTTATAATGTCAACATTTAAAATATTACATCGATGATTTTAGATTTATGATATTTAAACAATAAATGCATATTTTATAAAAAATATTTCATTAGTTTACTATAGGTACCAATGAATTAATTTTGATTTTTTTCATGATTTCGATCCCGACCAGTTTTAATAATAAAACAAGGTTAGGTACCTACTGTTTGTAATCAAATGTTATGTGACTGTAGATTATGGTAAATTATATAAGAAGTTATCTAATATTTATTTATTATTTTATCCTGAGCGGAGCGATTAACGTATTTATTTTACAATGATGTATTGATGTGCGTTTTGTTTTTTGTATCTGATGTAGCTTTTAGAATCAGTAAAAATTACGATTCTTCAACTTTAATTCTAACTTTCTGGTAAGGTTTGGGGGGAGGGGGCTGTTAAAACAGTAAAAGTAAAAATATACCACTACTTTTCAAAATACAAGTGTTTGAAGTTCGAATTTTTACAAAACTCGTTAAAATTACATAAATGTTCAAAATATTGTCAAGCCGAAAATGCACACAATTTTCAAGTTTAATATAACTAATATACAATAATTATAATTAACACAAAGTTCCTCATAATTTTTCCTTACAGAAATCTAAAAATATCAAAAATAATATATAATAGATTATTTATTTTTTTTTTTAAGGCATATTTGAAGTTCAAGATTTGTTTTAAATGGTGGATAATCAAATGAAAAATAATATTATGCTTTTAGGTTTTTTGTTGTAATTAAAAAATATTAAGTTACCTACTTAAAAATTTACTCATTATAATAAATTATACTTATTATTATTTTCTATACGCAATGAAAATTTAAAAATATTTATATTTATTTTAAACTATTTATACAATTATATACCACTATCCGTTCTATTGTACGTCGGTCGTCGGTATTGCATGAGTTATAACTTTATAAATTGATAAGTGATAACAGTACATTTGAAATAATATTACAATTATCATTATATATTAATACGTGATTTGCTTATCATAAAAATTAGTTAAATCCACCTATAAATACTAAAAGAAAAATAAGTTACTAATGAGTAATAGAAATATATTATTAAACTTTATCATGCATTGAATTTTTTTATTTCATCAATGCTATGAGTTAAACCGGAAATATTCATTTATTTTATTAAAAATATTATTGAATTGAGGTTTCTGTTAAAATAAAATTGTTATTAATTCTTAGTTGTTATAAAGTTGGAAAATAAATCTTAATGGCAAACCATTGTTCACACTACATACTCTTTTTATTGAATTTTATAATACATTGGTATAAACATTTAAACCATAGGTAAGTACCCAGATCAATCCAAATTCCAATCCCAGTCGGCAGTCCTATACTCATACTATATAGGAATAAAATAAAATAAGCTGTAGGTACATTACCACATAATCTGGCCCGTAATGATTGCTTTCTTCGTTTGCACCTTCGAATTCTGAGTACGAAGATGCCGGCGAAGACTGACTCCAAGGTTTGACTTCGTGTACTTGGCCGGAAACGGGTCCTGTAAACGTGCTCCAAGCGTACGAGGCAGGTATGATTTCGATGGCATACGACCGTAACGTGAACCAACATAATGCAACGATCTTAAAGTGAAATAAATATAATTACAATTTATTCTTAGTCCTTTTATTAGTACGATTTGTTTGACTTACGTGTAGGACGACGATCATTTCTGATAACCGATTGTTTTATTCATCAATCCATTTGCAGGATGATTATGTTGTTCTGACAGTATCGAACGTAATTGTAATAATAATAAATGCATTCGTTTGCGAGATAATTCGATGCGTTTCATAATCTCCCACTTCTGGATCGTCGCTTACGATGGATGATTTTTTGCTCCAAATAAATCATTAACCGGCATCACAGATCAACGATCTTGTCTCAAAATAATCGTAAGTCTTGGCTAAATACCTACATAATAATAATTATTAATCGATTAAAATAAAATCATATTTCAATTTTTATCGTCATTGCGGAAATATTTCGTTGGTGCAAATAAATTGCTTATTTGGTAACGGATCACTACGGTCGCTCATTATATAACAGTTAATAATTATTGTTATATGAATTAAATTTGAAAAAAAATTAATGATATTCGTTGTTTAGACTTGTGCAATCAATAACCACTGCACATTTTTCCTTGTTTTTCAAGTTTATTCGTTATATATAATACTTATATTATATTATACCTACTAGTACAAGTAACATGCAAGTATATACCGGATACATAAACTGCATTGATTTGAGTAAAACTTAAAAGTTATTCTGTATAATAGCAATTATTTACCAAGACTATAGTATGATAAACAATAATATATTATATTTTTCGTTACAGTCAAAATCTAAAATACAAAATATTGACACGGTCCATCACACATGAAGTGCTAGGTATGCAATTCTTATTGCATGTTCGCATAATAATTTGTATCAGCGGTGTAACTATAGAACTTCTGACGCCGATAGCAATATAATACACTGGTCCTTGAGTTGTATAAATGCATACTCACCATGAGGAACATGCACCCACCCACAAAATGTATCTCTAGATTCGACCCTGCTAATAGGTTATAGCTTATAAGTAATTAATGCTTTCTACTACCTATATGTTTCCATAATCACGATAAGCTGCAGTAGTCCAAATTGCTCGATAGCACATTTTGAAGTATAATCGAATAACACAGCCATGGAGTCCGATTTATAAACCAGATTTTTTTAAAAGGATCTACTATTTAAGTTTCAAAAGATCCTTTAGTTTTACTGCTATAATAGGTCTACTGTGCGTCTGTGCCCAATTTCAATTATGAACCAAATTTAGTTAATTTAAAACAAATACCGTTATAACAAAACTTATTACAATATCACCGACGTCGACGAACTAACACTACTAACAGATGAATTAATAATCTATAAAATAAAACAGTGTGTCAGTCATTATTCTAAACTTATTATATTTTAAAGAAATTTAATTTTAAATATTAACGTGTTTTTAAATTTTAAAATAATTTTTTTTTTTGGTTCATATGTTTTTTATCCAATCTGTTAAAAAAAAGAACTATAAGAACAATTGATGGTTTATAGCTTAAAATAAATAAAAATAAAAATAAAAAAGGCAGATTTGACAGACTGTAGAGGCCTCTCAGCGGAGGTACTACGACATGAGTAGGATTTATAGTTAGGCTAACAGGTCGCGACACCACTATCTTTTAAGTATTTTAAATGGGTTACCTGGGATAGAAGCAGATGATAGATCGGAGATTAAGGGATTCTTATGGTGGGCTAGGCGGTTATTGAAACGTTTATAGTGAGTTTTGGCTAGTTCAGAGACAAATGGTATTTTGAGATCAGAGTGAAGGGTGTGGTTAGAGACATAGAATGGCGCTTTTAGAATTGTACGTAGAGTTTTGGATTGGAATCGTTGAATGCAGTTGATGTTCAAAATTTTTGCAGCGCCCCATAGTTGAATCCCATAAGTCCAGATGGGTCTGAGACCTGAGTAGGAGTTTGTAAAGCAGGAGCTTATTGAAGAGTTTCAGATGTTAGAAGTGGTCAAAGGAGTCGGAAGCAGTCGTTAAGTGTACGGGTTTTGCTAATTATGTGAGGTTTCCAGGTGAGATAGCGGTCAATAAGGATATCAAGGAAACGTATACTCTGAGCAGGAGGAAGCGGTTGACTATTGAGGTAAAGTGTTGGGCATACTCCGTGACGAAGTGCAAAGGTACCGTGGATGGATTTGGTCAAAGGTGAGCAAGTTAATGAAAATAATTAACTCAAGTTAAGTTGAGTTAAGAGGACACAAGGTCGATAGGTTAAAAGTTAACAGTTAACAAATTATAAATTTAACTCGATAAGTTAAAAGTTAATATAGAAAAAAATATTAACTTAACTCAGTTTAAAAAAAGTTAATCTATTTTTTTTAAAGATTAGTATGTAAATCATATAAAGAGTGAATGTGTCTTTTTAGTTTCTAATTTATAAATTTAAAACAATTATTTTATTGAACTTTTATCATAATGTACACTGTATACCATTTTACTTTTACTTTACTATTATTTATTAATTTAAACTATTCTCATCTTGGAGTATTGTACTGTACGGGTGTGAAACCTGGACAATAACAACGGAGGAAAAAAGAAGACTTGAGGCGTTTGAAATGTGGTGCTATAGAAGGATGCTAAGGATAAGCTGGATGGACAGAGTAACTACCAATGTAGAAGTACTGGAAAGACTATCAAATGGAAAGTTACTATGGAATAACATAGTCAGAAGGTGGAATGAATGGATAGGCTATATCATGAGACACGAAGGATTGTTGAAATTGATAATAGAAGGAACAATAGAGGGAAATAACCATAGGGGTAGACCAAGATTGGAATTCATTCAACAGATAATAAAGGACCAAGGATGTAACTCGTATGTGGAAATGAAAAGGAAGGCAGATAAGAGAGAAGACTGGAAGATGGCTGCAAACCAATCTACGGATTGAAACCATAGAGAGAGATACTCATCTTAAATTAATAATTTAACAAATATATTTTTTTTATATCGTATAGCAATTGAATGTCATAATAAATGAAGATGATTACATGACCTTCACATATATTATAAGTTATATAACATTAAAACATAACAATTGTCAATTTGTAATTTAAAATTATTAATTTTATTAAAAATATTTATAATTGCAACTCGCATAATATATAATGTACTACTTAATAAAATATATTAATATTTAGTATACACAAAAATATGTTACCAAGACCTATGTATATAGAACAGGAATGTTTGTGTTTTTGTATTGGATTATTTTTATTTTATACTGATATAGCGTAATATTTACGTATAAACGAAAAATTTCAAAATGTTTTTAACTTGATGGATTTTTTTTAAATCAACTGAGAAAAGCTTAAAAAAAGTTATTTCAACTGTAAATTAAACTAGTCAAGTTCATAAGTTGATTAAAAAATAAACTAACTAGTTAAGTTAAAAAGTTAAAATAAATTAACTTTTTAACTTAACTATAACTTTTTGGATAAACCTTTGGATTTGGTTTCATTCATTTTTATTCCCCGTGTCTTGTACCACAATTCAAGGGAGTTGAGATGATCTTGTATGTAATATGAGGCTAAAACAGGATCTGGGCTGATTGTTAATATGTCTTTGTCGTCGGCAAAATCACCGACTAAAGTATGGGGTGAGGTAGGCTGGTCAGAGATGTAGATATTGAAGAGTAGGGGAGCAATTACTGCGCCTTGTGGTACGCCTGCTTTTATTTCAGTAGGAGAGGAAAAGGAAGAACCTATACGTACGGAAAAGAACCGATCTTCGAGGTAAAATTTGAGGATCAGATTTAAAATAACAGTGATCTGGTTTTTTTTAGATTCTTGATATTAAACTATTTTTACAAATGGTCTCAAGAACTAGGCTTAACTTTGAATCTTGATAAATGTCATATTATGTCATTCACTAGGAAACATGTTGTAATTAATTGGTCTTACAGTCTAAATAATTTGGAAATCTCCCGTGTTGAAATGATAGTTTACTTAGGTTTAAGTTCAACAGTTCTCTTGATTCGGGACCGCATATCACTATGATATGCTGTAAAGCTTACAAAATGCTTGGGTTCCTAAAGAGATTGGCTCACGACTTTAAGCTAGGACAATCTTTAAAAATTCTTTTTTGTTCACTTGTCCGTCCTATATTAGAGTATGGTGCTGTTCTTTGGAATCCACATACCGCAGGCAACTCTCGACAACTTGAAATGGTGCAAAGAAAATTCCTTAGTTTCGCTGGGTTTATTCTACATATACACCATCAGCCTCACGATTACGCCCCTATTTCCAAATTCCTCAATATTGATACCCTTTCTAATCGCGGAGAATCACTCTAGGGTTTAAGTTTCTGAATGGATTGTTGTCAGGTAACATAGATTCGCGTTATCTTTTAAGCCTTATTAATTTTATAGTACCTCAACGTTTTTCTCGAAATAATGCTCCTTTCTGCATTACTTCTTACACCTCTATATATTTAGCGAATGAACCTATCACAAGATTAATGTCTCTTGTCAATGTTGACGCTTCCCGCCTCTGTTAATGCTTATACCATACCTATGTAATATGTATTTTTATCTTTATAATTATAATGTTTTTTGTTATCTAGTGCTTATAACTAGATTTAATTGTAAATCTGTATATATCTAACTTTGTTTTTCCAAAGACCCGTAAATATAAATAAATAAATAAATACATTTCTTGAAGGGCCCCCTAGAACAATGGGCCCGTGGTTCATTGCCCGTCATGCCACACTATCGATATGCCACTGAGTTTGTATAGAAATGTCCGTACAAGAATAAATTGACTAATGTCAACGGCCGTTACGTATAATATTGAAAACAAAATATTAAATTATGATGAAAGTTAATAAAATTACAATTGTAGTGTAGCCGTGTAGGTATGTATTTTATATATTTGTTATTGCCATTCGTCAGTGTAAAATTATATTGATCTTAATATAACAAGTATCAATCTTGAAATCACTTATAATATTATTATGACATTTCTATAATGGACAATAATAATAATATGACGATAACTCGCGTTTTTGGTTGACGAATAGTTGTTTATAGGATATTGTAAAAATATTTTACGCAATAATATAATAGGTATAGTTTTTGATAAATTATTTTATATTTCTTTTAATATTCTAAATACTCTCTTAATACTCTAAGACCATATTTATTTACCACCTACATCGCATGTGTTAATGTTTTTATTGAATGATACGGGGAACGTAACTTTCTTCTTGTATACGTTTGAGGTTAAGTATGTCCATACTATTATGTTGCTAGACTTAGGTATGGAAAACCATTGATATACTATTGCATAAGTATATGTAAGCTGTCACATAATATTCTTATTCAATAATATTGCAATAGTTGATATACCTACAGTGCAATGTATCATTGTAGATTTGAATATTTTAATGTAATAAATACCTATGATCTATAAGTTAATATTATTATTATTAGGTACCTATATTATCAATTAGGCAAATAGTATACCAACAATATTTATATAGATGAAGACGATTATATTTTAACGTTAAAGGTGTTTGCTCTGTATTAATTTCAAGTGCAGTATAAATACCTATAACAATAATACATATTATAAAAATATATCTATATAATATGCGTATAGTCACCTCTTGTATAGACTGTAGTTATTTCGTTTCAAATACATATTATTATGTATAATGTTTCTCTTTCCTATTTAACATGCAATTCTCTCATTTAAGACTACGAAAAGCCTCTTATTGATAATTGGTCACGGACACATATCTAAATATTACCAAGGTCGTGTCTCTGTTGCATACGAGTCTTAATATCCTTAAAAACTGATCATTTCACCGATTATTAGTTGCACGGTGAACACAATCATGGTTTGAGGAAAACGGTAGTTTTTTCGGCATTAGTATACCTAATACATTCAGAATGGCATTCATCAATATTATAAAATAGTGATTTATACGCGATTTATTATTTTAGCACAACGCTATACGAACAGGAAACGCGATTCCAGAGTTGCCGATTTGAAAACCGGTAAAACCGTTACTCGTCCATATAAGGTGCAAATAGTTACAGTAAGAATTTAGAAGAAAAAATAATTATCATAAATACAACCGCAGAGCGACCAGTAGTCAGGCCTCAGCAGAGTAAAAATGGTTTCACGCATCGGCTACGTTCAAGTGAGAAATGTCATGTTTGTTTAATATTATAACTATATAACTACGGGTCCTAATAATATTAGATCATATAATTTGCACTGTAATTTGTTCTATTAATAATTAATATTTTTGATAATCGGACTCGATTGATTCCGTGTTGCATATTATATAATACAGACAAGACTCGATGCGGTAGTGCAGATGTTTGTATGGGTGGTGGTCGTCGGGTTGATCACGCAATCGTTCGGAGACGACACGAAAGTCCACGATAAAGAGACAGTTGGAAAACGAATGGGCGTCCACGTCGAAAAAAGATCACAAAGTAAGAAGAATAAAAAATATCTCGCGAGTGAACTAAATAAAAATTTTATACTATAGTGTATTGGTTATTTTTTGCTTTTGAGTGATATTTTTACGGCCGCATTTCTTGTCGATTTTATAGGGACCGAATACCTACGAATTTAGATACGACGTGGAAAATGCGCCAACAAACAACATACAATACCGTATGGAAGAACGTCACCCCAACGGAAGCGTTGTGGGAAGTTACGGTCAAGTTCAACCTGACGGTAAAATTAGAGTGGTGTCTTATGTTGCGGACAAAGACGGTGTAAAGTAAGTGTATACCGCTAGTCTTGGTAATTTTAAAGATCTTCTTAAAATGATATCTATCAGTCTTGTCACTTATGACTTTTAAAATACGGACTCTACGTTTTTCGTGTTGTTGATATTAATCCTTAATTTGAGAATTTGTGAGGAAAATAAGTCGTCTACTAGATTTTAAATTTTAGATTATTAATTAGTTTTCCGTAAAGTGTTTTATTTCGTTAGACTTTGTTTGCAATCTATATTGTATTATAAATTGCAGACAAACACATTTTATCTATATATAGTTACTAGCTGACCCGTCACAGCTTCACCCGTGATTGGTCGTTTATTTTGCCTCCGGACGTTGATATGTATAATTTTTTATCCAAATTTTATCGTTTAATGTAATCGGCAAGTAAATATAAAAAATGGTTAATGGAAACGTATTGAAATGTTTCTAGCGGTAATAATGATAAATATATTTTTATCAAAAATAGCTGATCCCGTGCACTTCGTTGCCCGTTAAATGTAGGTTACCAACTCTATATGACTCAAACTTTGTTCAATTCGTTATTTAATAATCGGTGTATGGTGTTCAAAACTTATCTTAACTTTTCCGTGGCCCAGAATAAAAATTCTGGTTCGCAGCAGTATATTATCAGGTAGGCAATCTACCTGCGGTAGATCGCGGACCCCGTGCTGTTTGTACGTAAGTGTATGATTTAACTCTAAAGTATCAAAGTTATACAAAGTTTGTCGTTTTTACTTAATTCCACCTACGGTGGATTAATATGATCAATTAATACAAAATCCTAACCTAACCTAACCGTACTAAAATCCAATGAATAAAAAAAACCAAATTTAGTCCTATTAAATTAATCTATCTTCTTTCCAGAGGTCTAATCTACACACAAACATTCATACCAAGCTGAACCCGTGCACTCCGTTATCAGTAAAAATTGCAACTTAAAAAAATTATGATTGTTCAACTGTTTTTGGATGTAATTTACTACAATGTTCAATAATTTGATTTGGTGCTAGCTTGTACCTGATCTGCCCAAATAAACAATGGAAACCAATAATAAATAGATACTAATTTCTACTGTAGACTGTAACCAATGGCAACTATTTAAAAAATAAATAAAAATAAAATTTCCAATTTCCATCGTGAATCTTGAGGTCCCTGTTTGAGCACCTCTTTAAAATGCGAATTTCGAAAAATCCTTTCTTAGTGCGCCTATACATAGTAATAAGTACATTTACTAAAAATGTCATATTCATAGCTTCAGCAGTTCCGGCTAGGCGATGATGAATCACCCAGGACAAGTCTTTTTATATATACAGACAGATATATATAAATATTTATATACACCTAATACATGTATATTAACCATCATAATATCAGTTACCTATTATTTTGTATCACAGTCTGCACATTATATCATTATCTATACTAATTACTTACTAATTACTAATAAAAGGCAATGTTTGTGGTATGTATAATGTATGTGTAAGCGATCCACAGCCAAGTGGTTCGCTCTCATAATTATGAAATTTGGTACATAAGTAATCCTATACGGATATACCTAAGGATGTGCAATTTGAAACAATTGTTTTTAATTGGGCTCACACGCTTACACAGAGATTTGTTGGCTTACGAAAAACAAATATGTCGTGTAGGGCTACCATTGGTTATCGACAGAAAAAATAAAACAGTTACCTATTACTTATTATAATTGGATATCATTTTAGATCTGTATTTTACATTTGGTCAAAACTACCCAGATGAATGTATTATAAATTAGTTAGGTTCACATTTAAATGAGTTTAAGGCAGGGTAAATCCACACACTTTATTTAATTTTTAACGACAACGGCGTGCATGATCAACTATAGTTAATAAATATATATATATTATATAATATAATAAAAAATATCTACTATATAAAGTCAAAGACTAATGACTCTTATGGTCTTAACGATTTTTACAACATTTTCTATAGTAGACTCAGCAAGAACAGTAGTGTTATAGGCTACTTTTAATTACTTACTTTTTACTTTTCAATATCACATAAATGTTGAATAATATATTTGACTCACAAAATCTATTTTTAGTGTATGTTGTTGCCATTAGTTACGGAAAATAAAATAGTTTTTATAATATGATAGGATATAATTTTAAACCTTTAATTTAATATATGGTAGATATATATTTTATTAATTAGGTATAGCTGATCTTGCACGGCGTTGTCCGTGACAAATTAAATACAAGAAAATAGACGTCGTCTGCAATGTAGATTGTATTTAACCATTGGAGACAAAAACATTATATATATACCTATATGATTTTATATAAAATAAAGGTCATCAACCATTATGTGGCACAAAATATTATTATATTTTAATAAAAATAATTTACTTTGCGTGTGATATACCTACATGGTCAATCATCTAAACAACCTCTGCAGCACCAATTCGTTTTGCCCTATTTTTATTATATTACCGATGCTGCATACTTAATACTTATACTTAAAAGTACTATGTTAATTTTCTCATATGTTTGGGCCTGCGCCCATATATTTAAAATAAATATAAAATGGAAGTTTAAAATTTGAATTGTTCACACCTAGTTTATTTTATTGACGTATCATTTTTTTATTCTACATTTTTACTAAAATATATATTTCTATTAAATAAAAAATAAAAGACTAGAAAATAATCTAGAAGTAGTTTTAATTTTTAACTTATTGTTTATACATTTTTGGTGAAGATATAAATTTATATAACTAGCAAGTAAAATGGTATTATTTATTATTTATTAACTAGGTCAGTGCAATGTAATTACTAATTTATTTATTAATTTTATATTAGGTATTTTAATTTATAACGTTACTACATTAGTTATTTTCACTATTCTAATACTTTAACGAAATAATAATTCCCATACCTTACAAAATATTTATATTTTTAGATCATTGCACCTACCTATATAATTTAATGCCTACCTAATATATTATAACTCAAATACTATTATATTGGTTTTTTTTTTAAATTATTAGAACTTCAAATTAATAATATTTAAAAAATAGGTAATTATTATTGATAAAAAATGTAAGGGTCCTTGTTCTTAGTTATGGCATGAATTAAGCAAATTTAATAAACGACAAGGCATTCCTGAAGGCAGATAAAACCATGCTTGTATGAATTTCCAAGTTAAAAATGTCAAAACATGTAACGAATTTACAATACTACATATTATTCTTTAGTTGTATTTCTGATTTAAACCTTGGAATTGAAAAGTATGAACACGTATCCTTGAAAAATATCAAATATCGAATTGATTTCACTGTATATTCCAATTGCGTAACGATTGGTTTATCAAATCCCTTACAAAAAAAAACAATTTTTTGTACTTAAAAAATACAATATTTGTGTCGATTTCAGTCACCAAAGTTTATAATCATTGATGGTTGATTGATTTTTCGTTTATACACGACGTGCAACACAACAATTAATTATAGAATTATTACTAAAACTTTGGCATCCACGTAGACCATGTAGTAGTATGTAAAATGATTAATGACCTAGGTTTTTAAGTAAGTTTTAGAAAATTAACTTTTAGAATTCCAAATGGATTTCATATAAATCGATTGCTGAAATAGTTTATTAGAATCAAGATTGTTTCAAATTATATCTGTTCAGAACACATTATAATTAAGATACTTATCCCAATCTTTTTGTACAGGGCTTACGTCAAGGACAATGGCGGGGGCGATCAGTACGTGGCCGAAGGATCTAGTTTGGACCCCGTACAGCGGGTCACGTCACAGATCATACAGACGGCTGTAAAGTCACAACAACACAAGTCGCCATTGCATGACAAGTATCACCGGCCGACGCCGAGCACCGCGGCTGCGGCCGGTCAACGGGTGGATACGGCGCACGCGTATCACCAGCAGAGGACTAACGTGGACCCAGCCACATTTCGGCCGGAAGACTCACCGGGCTTCCAGGAAACCAATCAGCCGTTCGTCGGCGATCAACTCAAGGACAAGTTGCAATCGTCTTACGCCGAGTACCGCGTCGGTCCTCCTCAGCAACCACCGTCAAATCAACTGGTACAGAATTCCGCGGCCCTACCACCCGTGGTCCCGTACAACCTGCAGCAGGCCACCGTGCCGGCTCAGCAGCCGTCGCACTATGTGCTAAACGTGCCGCCACTGCCCTCGCTGGGCGATAACTCACCGCTACCGCTACTGCCTGGTCAACAGCCCCTGCCCATCACGCCCGATCGGGGGCCCATCATGATACAACTCCAACAACCACAGCAGCAGCAGCAGCAGCCACCTCCGCCCAACTATCAGCAACAACAGAACTACCTGCAGTATCAGCCCACGCAGGCGCACCAACAACAGTTGAGGTTGCCTCAGGGTCAACAGCAATTGCTCCATCCCAGTCAAGTGCAACAATACCAACAACAGCCGGTAAGGGTACAGCCGCCAGTGCACTTACAGCAACACGTCCAGTTGACGCCTAACCAGCAGCAGACCGTCCAATATCAGCCACAACAAGCCAGAGTGGTGTCGCAACAGGCGTTACCACCTCAATACATTCAGCAGCAGCACCAGCAGCAACTGCAGCAACAGCAATTGCAACAACAGCAGCAACAGCAACAGCTACAGCAACAGCAACAACAGCAAAAAGTCCCGTACCAGCAGTCCGTCATGCAACAGCAGTACCCGCAACAGGTCAACATACCGGCACATCCGTCGCAGCTGCAGATCAGGGGTAACGTACAGCAACACCACGCGGTGGTACCGATGCAATACTTCCACCAACCAAATCCGGCCACCACAGTGGAACAGTACCGGCAACAGTTGCAGTTGCAGGCGGCTGAATCGCAGATATTCCCGGTCTTCGTGTTGCCACCGACTAATAGCGTTTTCGATTTCCAAAGAAAGCGTTTACGGTCTTAAGGACATTTGCTTGTATAATATTATCATTGTGTCAATAGCAATAAACGCATATTTCGTTTAGGTTTGATTGTTTTTCACATTGATCTGATGCGTATGAATATTATAATTATATATTATGTACAAACGAATTTTTACAAATTTAATATAAATTATAATCCTAATTGTATTTGCTGATTATAAATTTACATTTTGTATGACTGTAATTATTAAATTATTATGTACAATATTTTAAGACGACGTGTCGCGATGCACGATAATCGTGATTCTCGCTACCACGGTTGTGATTTGTGTGTATTAGTACTAATGGTACAGGAACTCATGATAAAATAACTCGGTTTATAAAAAAAGACATAATTTTTTGTCAGCGGTTCTATTGAATGTTTTCTTCAATATAAATTATGTACATCAATAGTAAAATTTTGAAAACAAACAGAATCGAGAAGAATCAAAACAACAATAATAATCACGTTGACGGAGTTCGTAAAAAAAATAAAATAAACAATATCACTATGATCTTGTGAAGATTTATAAAATAATATGATAAGATATCCCGTGCGCCCCACCGTTTAATGATATTATTATTATTTGATTTTATAAAATCTTTAAAATCCGGAAAAAAAAAACATTCTCGTCCGTCCTAGCTATCCGTAACCTGCTGTTCGGTAAGTTCCCCTCTATACACCCATTACCTATATGATATGGTGTACGCACGTTCCGTGCTGATGAGATACACCAACTACGCACCGCAATGATACAATGTGTACAGCGTGAGTGTGCGTGTGCGTTATCAATCATTGCGTGGTGTGTTAGGTTTCCGTAGAATAACACAAGGCCGCCGTGCTCAATCACGCCTTGTTAAATGTATTTTGGCGGTTTGCACAACCCAAACGTAGTATAATATATAGTCGAAGTGTATAGTTGTTGCGATTAGCCATGGCGTGCGGCGAATGATCCGTTCACAGTTAAGACGGTAGTTTCGACACATTTTCCTATCGCTGTTCTCTCTCGTTCGTCGAACTGTCATGCCGAATTTATATTAGTCTGCAATTTGGAAACGCCATGTCCGAATTTAGTACTAATGCGCGTTTACACCACCGCGGCACGTTGATTAACGATGCCGTTAAACAAATCTAACCTAATTATAAATATCGACCAGTGTTACACATTATATAAATATGTATATATGTGATAGTGTGTGTGTGTAGGGACTAGAGAGACTGCAATATAATATGATAAACATTGTTGAGCATTGTTGAGCATGTTTGTTTATTTGATTTTTATTTTAATAAAAGAAGAATTTTCGACCACACTATAATAGTATAATGTAACATATGTGTATATTATTAGCCTATAAACTACATAGATGCCTATAGATACTCAGTCTCTAGAAAATAATTATGATATACGCTGTTCAGTGTTCATCCACCCGTTTGGTCGAAACCCATTTCCATAGGTACAATAAAGTTTTGGTCGTAATAATATCACGAAGCACTTTAATGTTATATTGTTATATATTGTATATTTACACAATTTTAATTTTAAAATAACTAAATTATCCCTATAATTACTCTTAAAATACAGTATTTTCCATTTTGAGCTAAGTACTATAATTCAGTAAAAGTTAATTTTTGTACTAAATCAAATTTTCAAATAAAAAATATTCCGTTTTTAGGAACGCAATGATTAAGTATTTCATGTAATGTATTTAAATTTTAAATGTAAATAATAATTCATTTTGTAATTGTTAATTATAAATGAATACATTTCTTCTAACTTCTTTATTAAATTTTTTCACCTAAGCACATTAAAAAAATGTAATTATAACTTTGTTGTCATTATAAAAGTAGACAACATTCATTAACAAAAACATTTACCTATATATATTAATCTCGAATATCTATCTTTTTATTAATTTTTGTTTGTGTCACGTACTCACGTATATTATAGATTTTTAATCAAAGAACTATCAACATCAAATAATTTATATAGGGTGAATTCAAAACTGTATTGAACGTATCCTTGCTGAATATCTTTGGACGAATGAACCTTGAAATTACCTCGTAGTCTATAGGTTATAAATTGTCTGCCCCAATGGAAAATCTTATGACTTAAAATTCTTAATCAAATCTTATTTCATCAATAATATAGGCTGTTATAAAAGTAAAATATAAGTGTTTGCTATATATTTTTTACCTACTACTTTTGTGTGATTACATTGCACAAAAAGTTAATTGACGCCAGAGCATATTGTTCGGTATTAATAACAGAAAAATACGTATTGGTAAATACTACATTGATATCATCGAATTAAAATTTGTGGTGTTGACAAGTAAAGAGACGCCTATAAGGTTTATTGCTTTCGTGATATATATATATTATATACATATTATATACCTAATTAACAATTGTACATGGTTGAATGGTTATGCTTGTCAATATGAGTAATAGGTATACACTATACATAGGCACATAGTCATTTACTACATTCAATAAATAGTAATTTTTTCATCATTGTCAAGAGTTTATAAGTTTTATTATCAATTTAAACGATGTTATTGAAAAATAAATGAAAAAATGACAATGTATATTTTTAAAGAAGAAAAATATATGTAGGCCGTTCAATTTTTATTGAAGGTCACTAAATTGCAACATCAAGCTCCGTTATTTAAAATGTATCTTTTATAAGAGTTATAATTATTAATTATCATAGAAGAAATATTTATTTACGTACCTGTACATAATATATATGTTACGGTAAATGATGTTATATCGGAAAATAACGTTATTTAGCAATAACTGTGGGGATTATCGTTATTTTCTGGTAAATAACGTGAATAATTGTATGATATGGGAAATGTTGATTACAAAATAATGAAATATCCACAAAATATACTAGCAGTTGTCACCCAAGTTGAACATGACTTATAAAAACTCTGTAAATTAATTCTTAATAAAAATATTTCATTAAAATTAAAATAAATAAATTATATTAAAATTTAAAAGTAATTAATATTTCTTTTATAGGTACGGAACATGGTGTTCTTAAGCACAATTTCACATGCCAACAAATAGCTGCTAGCAAAGAAAAACTATTCGACATGGACAATGTGATCAAATTAGCAGATGTTAGACAGTAAGTTGACACTGAGGGAAGCAGCAAATAATAACTAATAGTTCTGTTGCGGGCCCTCAAGGGTATACCAGCGTTACCATTGCAAGACTGGTTGCAACAATAAACGTTGTGCCTGTCGTAGGGCTGAAAAGTTGTGTATCAGTAAATGTCATGGCAGTAATTAACGTGATTATTCGGTTTATAACGATAATTACCTATATAATTGGTCAATAACGTTAATAACCGGAGAATAACGTTAATTTCCATTTAAAGTAATTTACCGTAACATACATAGATAGGTCCTATAGATAACATACTGTGGATATTTTTTTATTAAAGCTTAAAAATAAATCGTATTTAAGATAAACCAATCGTTAAAACTTAAAATAAATTTTGCAATAATAGGTAATTAATATTTCTTTATTACATTTCTTACATTATTATATTTTTAATATAAACTTAATTAAATTGTTTTTACACCCAAATTAATTTTTAATTTGAAACAAACGTCACCTTAATTTATGAATTAAGTTGAGGTATAGTAAAATACTTAAATATGCGTATAATATATTACTTGTTTATAAATCCCTACCGATGAGATTATATAAGAATGAGTACTTAATAGTTAATAATACATGCCTTAACATTTAAAACAAAGTAATTAGTTAATTATTTATTACTTTTCATATTAAAGTATAGTAGTATAAAATCTAAGTATGGATAGCGAAAATATTATTAGAGCTTTGCTCAATAACACTTTGCTAATCGTGAACTAGCTATTATAATTATAAATAAAAACAATTTTGTTAGTTTTAAAATAATAAATAAGCGTCAAAATGCCTAAACATATAATTTAGAAATTTGTCATTATTATGATTTTAAATATAAATAATGACAATCTTTAAGATCAAATTCTGATTTTATATAGTAAATATTTTAATTTTAAAAATAAGTAGTCCTTTAGAAAACCATACTAAAAATATACTTAACAGCAAGTACATTTGTGTTAATAATTAAATATTTAAGTTTATCATAAACAAAAAACAATTATAATGAATACAATTATAATGAATACAATGTCATGTTTTTCACAACCTAAAATGTTCTTACTATACATATACTAATTAATAAGTATTTCTATTTTTTAAGAAACCTTTTATAATATAATATAGAATGTAAATATTATTTTGTGGTTCAACTGTTTTGTGTGTAACTTTCAATACATCGTAATAACTTATGAGTGGTACATAATAATGTTACATAAAATATCGGTTGATAACTATCACTATTTATTTTGAACTAGAAATAAATAACTATATAATAATATACGTGTGCAATGCAATATACGACCCTACTCGTACAATGACACACATTTTACCTACACATACAGACGGGACGGGGTTGAACAATTGCTGCGGCGCATAATATAATAATCCATTTAGGAAATCTCTACAAACCTCTATAATACCACTTTCAAACAAAAATAGAAAAAAACATAATGACTAAAATATAATAATGACTATAATGAACACATCTTATGAACCGTTTCGCCATGTAAACAAAATACTGTGCGTTTATTGTACAGGTGTACATTATACCTACAATATATATTATATCGTTATGCAATGTTTGAGTTTGCAACACGGACGGTGTGAAAAGAAGTGGAAGACTGCGCGGAACGACGTAGTTATATATAGCGTTGATCGTAGAACAAAATACAATAGATTCTCGCCATCAATCGATCTAGAACGTGTTACAGTTCTTAGCCGTTTTTTGATCGTCCTCTACACGATAGTATAATATTATTATAATTACCTATAGGTACAGTGGGTTCTTGTTTTTTTTCAACGTCAAGAAAAATGTTGTCCAAGGTACAGTGTTAGACCATGTTCATTTGAAATTCATTTTTTCGTCGATTAAACTTTTCTTTTTTTTCTCACTAAAGGTTATTGTTGGTTCTTGCGTCCTGCTGTACGTCAGTTTTACGGTCCAATCGTATCCTCAAGGTTACGGCGGCGGTGGCGGACACGACGACGACGACCACGTGGACTACTATGTGGGTATCACCATATTATGGTTTTATAGTAGCTAAAACGTATAAAATCAATGCGGTATCATCAACACTTCCTATACTTACCTATAAATTAATACCATAATAATGTGTATTGCGTATATTATCGGTCGCTGTTGTGTGAAAATCCAGACGAGAGCATATTACTATTATTATTTTATATAATCATCCTTTTCTAAACACTTAACGTCGGACGACGACTTACAAAATCATTGCATAGAAAAGATCCACTAACGTGAGTCTGTGTATGTATGTTTCCCGCAGGCTCATCCAAAGTACTCTTACAAGTACGGTGTACAAGATCCGCATACCGGCGACTACAAGACCGCGCACGAGTACAGAGATGGTGACGTGGTGAAGGGGTCGTACAGCGTGCATGATCCCGATGGTACACTGAGGACTGTCGAGTACGTGGCCGACAAGGAAAACGGTTTTAACGCGATCGTCCACAAGAGTGGCCACGCCAACCATCCAGACCACTACGAACACTATTAAACAGTCAAATGTGATGATTACGCAGTATGTATACCAACCATTATTACGCCAATAACAAGTAGTTGTATTATTATTGTTTTTAATTTTTGTTTGTCTCTTGGGTTCACCGCTCTACTTTCCGGAAAAACGCAACGCAAAGGTAGGATATTGTACACCGACGTTTTGATCAATTCGTCGCTCGTCATTTCCTCGTGAAGAATATCCCAGTTTTTCCTATAGTCGGTCGCTTTAGCGTTTTGAGCGTTTAAAACGAGTATAATAAACCCTTTAATTCAATTTGTAGTTAATCGATTATTTTTCATTTGTTGTAGTGGCCAGTGGGTATACTGAAAAATTAGTATAAATCGTTACGCATATAATTAAGGCTCACCTAGAGCAGGTTTGAAGATCCGATTTCGTAATGAATTTTAACAATTTCTATGAATACTTGAATACAATCGCTTATTAAATAATAAATTATGTACTACGGTGAACGGGAACTTAGAAGGGTATAACACGATTTTATTCTGTACCTAGTGTATCCGTCATCTATTAATCTTACCACGATTTTGAATACGTTTAAGTACCTATTTAATATGGGTAATGTCAAATGGTTTATTACATATTACTCTTATAGTTTAACATTGTAATATTAAATTATTATAATTCTTTATCTTCTTCTTAGAGTCCATCGGCCATTAAGACCATCCCGTCACACATCAAATCCTCCAATTTTCGCTTTCAGTTGCTCGTGTGTTTCCAGTCTAGTCCTCCATATTAAGTGACTCTACGTCTCTTTTATTTATACTAGCCCATTTCGAAGTATTATAGCTACAATGTATGATTTACTATTATTAACATTTTGCATTGATTACAATTTTATAGGTAACAATGATTCTTTGACTAGACAAGGAGTTACTGATGGTTTGACCTCAACTATTTGAGCTTCCATGAAATTGTTATAATTAATAGAATCGGGCCTGCTGAATACGATAGAAAAATTGGCTGATTCACAGACCAATTCTTTGGAGGGAAGGGGAGCAGGGGGTGTCTAAAAATCAACTCACTTTAGCGCCTCAGTCAACAACACAAAATTTTTTAAAATAATTAAATTATTAAATTATAAAATTATAAAATTGTTTATAAATTAATGTTTACATGTTAGAATATGAATTTTCATCACCTGATTTTTTATAACATCATTTAACTATTTCAAATCATTTGTTGTTGATGGTTGAGCCACTAAAGTCAGTTGATTTTTTAGACAACCTCTCCCCTCCTCTGAGATACTAATCACCTGATTTTTCTATCGTATTCAGGAGGCCCGATTCTATTAGCTATAAAAGTGTCAAGGAAGCTAAAATTGGTGAAGTCGAACCGTCCGCAATAATACTCGTAAAGTCTATTTAAAAGTTATAACAAAAAACAGTCAACATAGACTAATAATTTATTATACTATTATTGATAGTAATTGGTCAACAATTAATGATCCGTCACTTTAAACTAATTTTTTTTTTCATTTACTCTTGATACTTGAAATTAAAATTAATATTAGTCAATTATTGAACTATAACTATTATGATCATTTGTATTATAAATATTTCTAACTTTCTAACTTTATATAATGTGTAAAAGATTTGATTGTTTAATGATACAGGCCAAGTCGCTTTTCATAAATGTTTGATATTCAAAGTTAACATACTATAAATGTTTAATGATTAAACAAAATAACACTATATAATTATTAATAAATAACCTATGCTATAACAAATTAAATATAACATGAATTATAAGTTTTGAATTTTTATCTTTTTAACTTTAATAATGATTTTACCTTCTAAAATAACAAAATAATAACTTAAAATACCTATATATAATAAATAAAAAATAATTAATTGTAACTTATGTAATTAGTGTTACAGTTAGTGAATAATATTTAACTTTAAAACACATTTTGTTGTGCCCGGTTTAAAAATAAAAATATATATTATTACGTGTACCACAATATTCATTGATTAAAAATAAATTAGTTAATCTTATTCATAATTTATTATACCATAAAAATATTTAAAATATAAAATTATGACTACGATTTGTATATAATTGCGTCGATTATTGAATATAATAATGTAAATAAACATTAATATTTATGAAAAATATATCAAATAGGTACCTACATCTTACATTTAATTATTAATTTGAAAATGATCCACATTAATAGATTTTACTTTCAGATGATTTACTTCGAGGTAATTATATATGGCTTATAACTTCCTATGACTATACTCATATTCCAACAATAAGGACACAGGAAAACATATAGATAACAATCTAGTCCTTAATTTAATTGCTTTGACTTATTTGTCAGCACAATTATCACACATATTATACTTTTATATTATACATATTACAATCATTACTATTATATTATTATTTTTATATTATTTATATTTTTTTTTTACATAATATAAGTTATAACTTATGTATAATGACGGTATGTTATAGTGTTGCTATGTTAGTTTAGTACATACCGTTATTGTTACTATACAGTATATTATTCTATATTATATCGTATTACCGTTAGTATAATGTAATAATACTTCTTGTATTTATAATGGCTGATATACAGGTAATATACCAATATTGTAATTAATATATATTATTTTATAATTTTATTACCACAAATACATAACACGTTTATTTTCAAAGATCTACTTTTTTTTCTTAAAGAATTCATGTGTGACCGTCGCACTGAGAACTAGTTACGTTTATTTTAGAAAATTACTATTGTTATATAAGTAAAATAAATAAATGTTTGAGAGAAATATACTGGCTATATCTAATTGGGTCTTTACGCATGACAGATAAAAATCGAAGACAGATTTGATAAACCAATATTATTGTTATGAAATAATCACATAGTTCAACATAGGTAATAATGTTGTTTAAATAAAACCCCGGAAAACGTTGGTAAAAAGTAACTGTATATTAAGGCGACCTCGTGTGTTATGTTTATGGGTAATTTTATTCTCATTTTATATTATGTTATATTATTATATTGTAATGGAATTATTTCTTTTCGATACATATAATTTACTATATACACTATACATACCTAGTTTAACTATTACACGTAAATAGTTTAAACAATTTATAAAATTTAAAAATAATTTTGATACTATTTCAATGTGATTATAACAATGTTTTCATTTTTTTTTATTATAATTTTTATAGTTTCCTTGACTTGGTCATCTGAATTTATTGTTAAATTTATACAATAGGTACAATTTTTAACATCTGGAACAATAGATGTCAATTGATATAATGTATATAAATAAATATAATAATATAGTTTCAAGTTTCAACATTATAACAATGACGTTAACAGTGATCTAGCCGTTATAATATATCAATAGTGTATAAAATAACGAAAAATTATAAATTAATATCACATACCCCAAATACAAGAGCTCTTAGCCCTTAGCTCTTGCCCTAGGCCCTAGGGCCTAGGGTGTTTATAGCTTATATTTAACCCCTATAATAGCCAATAGGTAGCTAAAGGGTAGCCGTTTGCGACAATAAAACTGCTTCTTGTTCGATAAGATATAATAGTGAATCTAGTATAGTAGAGACATCCCAATAGTTTTCAAAAGCGCCAGGAAAAACAAAATAAAAATTAAGGAAAGACGGGAATTTTTATGCAAAATCAGTTTTTGACAAAATATGTAGGTATATATAACTGTATATACATGACACTTTCACTGAATGTTTATATTAGCATTTTCTATACGCGATAAAATTTTAAAAATATCTTATTTGTTTTGAACTGTTTTGGAACATTTTCTGTTTCCAATTGTATTAGTCTTTTTTTTCTATGAATGTCAATAAAACTTTATTTGTTGGGTAAAAAAGCTTGAAAATTTAATACAAGGCTTCTACTATATTGTTACAATGAAATTTAAAAAATATTTCATAGTTTTTATTTATAAGCATCTAAAGTTCAAATCTTGACAAAATACGGAAAAACCACGAAAATTAGCAAATTATTTTGAGTTCAGAATTCATTAAAATTTTTCTTTTTAAATCTAAGATTTAAAAATTTAAAACAAGATTCTTCATAAGTTCGTTTACATTTATCAAAATAAAAAATGTCTACGAGCAAATAAAATAAAATTGTTATGAGCGTTTGAAATTCATATTTTTACAATATTGGATATTCACTCGATTTCTCATTTAGCGGTTTTGTTATTTTATTGTTATTTGTTATTCAAAAACGAATAACTATAGATACATGAACATTTTACTGAATGTATAAATTTTCATTTTCTATACTCCATAAAATGTTGAAAATATTTTCACTCTTTTTGAGCTGTTTACGTACCTATTGTCAGTTTTCAATTTTTTTAGTTTTGTTTCTAAAAATATCAATAAGATTTTATTTGTTGGGTAAAAAAGCGTGAAAATTTAATGCAAGGCTCCTGGTATATTGTTACAATAGCAGTTGAAAAATATTAAAAATTAGGCACAATTTTTTTTTATAAGAATTTAAAGTTCGAATTTTGACAACAATTATCAAGTTTTAAATTTTATAATTATTTCGTAGTTAAACATTTATAAAATGTTCAACTTTTATAGCCAATGATTTCAAATTTAAAACAAAGTTCCACGTAAATAGGTAAATAAATTACTTTATTCACAATAATATCGTCAAATATTTTTTTTTTTTTTATTTAAATTAATATCGAAAGATTAATAAGAAAATATAAAAGATTAGATAAATATACTAATTATTAATATCATATAGATTATAGGCTCACTGTCCGTTTTCGCTCAGAATCGTTTTTCTTATACAATGATATTATATCATTCAATTCAAATTTAACACCATTCATTACAGTGACCCACTTATAACCTACTGTATATCAGAGCGATCCACTTTTTTTTGTATCTATTAACATGGTTGGGGCAATAAAACTGCTTCGATTTCTTCAACAAATGTTGTTCGATTGAAAAGTGAATTTAGCTTGTGCATTTGGGAGGTCAAAATTTAAAAATTCTCTATATTTTTCAAAAGTGCCAGGTAAAATAACATAAAAATCAAGAAAAACTAGAAATTTTTACGCAAAATCGGTTTTTGACAAAATCGATTTTGATTTTTGCGTAACTCTAAAACAAATGACCGTATATACATTTTTACTGAACATTTATATTAGAATTTGCTTTACACCATAAAATATTTTGACTTGTTTTGAACTGTTTACGGAGATTATCAATTTTAATTTTGGTTTTATTTCTATGAATGTCAATAAAATTGTATTTGTTTTATAAAATAACTTGAAAATTTAATATAAGGCTCTTAATATAATATTGTTAAAATTACATTTAAAAAATAATAAAAATCCATGGCAAAAATTATTTTTCATAAACATTTAAAGTTCGAATTTTGACAAAAATGGTAAAAATCACGAAAATGTGCAAATTATTTTGAGTTGGAAATTCCTAAAAAATTTTCTTTTTAAA
>NC_042494.1:122173666-122249059 GCF_005508785.2 Acyrthosiphon pisum
TAGATTACATTTTATGAGCGTTTGAAGTTCAAACTTTTACATTGGATATTCACTCGATTTCTCATGTAGTGATTTTTGTATTTTGTTGTAATTCTAAAACGAATAACCGTAGACACTTGAGATTTATATCATTTGTTTATTTTATCAACTCCTATACTTGATAACATTTTTAAAATATTTTGACTTGTATTTACAGACAATTTCAATATTAAATGTATATTGTTTGGGGGGGGGGGTGTAGTTTCCAGTAGTTTTAGATTCTGAGCGAAGCGAGATTAATGGTGTATTGGTTTTACAATTATGTTTTTTTCTTGTCTGGATTTTGACAAAATCGGATATTTAAAAGGAAAATAATCAATTTTAGCTATTTTGTAATTCAAAATGTATTATTTGTAGGGACTTGATACTTTTTGAGTTTTGTCTTTTGCCGTTACGTATATCATAATTTACTGTAGATACACATTGGATTTTTATAAATATTTAGATTCATTTTATATTTTTATGATATAATTACTATACTAGCAGTATAAATATATTATAAAGGTAATAGGTACAATATACAATGATTATTGATTTATCGTTGAACTAAAATTTGACATATCCATCACAATGACAACTGACAAGGTAGACTTGACATGACGACAGGGGCGTCATTTTGGGAGGGGGGGGGGGGTGCAGGGTGTACATTTGCACCAACTTTTTTTTTAAAACGCCTTCTTTGGCTTGCCAACAATAAATATAAGCGTCGATGAGTGTTTTATATTATATATATTTTATATTTTTTCAGTATTGAAAAAAAAATATATTGTTCTAATGTTTAATTTCCAAGAATTTTTTATGTCGTTTTGTGGTCCCACAATATTATAATTTATAACATTATAACACAAACATTATGAAGAATAGTACCCATAAAATAAATTTCTGGTTTTATTAGGTAAGCTAGCTATATTATATATTTTGAATATGTAGGGAGAAAAAATGTGTATATTTTATTATAAAGGTGTTTTATACCCATGCATTTATTTACCAAGTGTAAATACCACTGTACACTGGTATCCAGAATATAAAATAAATACATCAAAAGTACCTACACATGGTTCGTCAAAAATAGTAACAATATTGTGATATTTTCATACTTATATATTATATAAATGATATATTAAGTAAATTATATAAATATTATACAGTTTTTGTCGCCACTTGACCCCCCCCCCTCCAAAAAAAAAAAAAAAGTTGAAATGACGCCCCTACATGACGATATGATGACACCTATATACATTCCTTTTTTTTTTTAAATTGAAATACATAAAGTTGGGAGAGTGAGTACCGCTATACTGTACTGTAGGTTCCAAATGGGTCACACTGTCACAGTAATATATGTGCTAGAATATATGTGCATATATGTGTTAGATTTGAATTCAATGATAAAAATCATAGTATACGAAAAAGGATTATCAGCGAAGACGGTCTGTCGACTTTCAGCCTTAGTACTAAGTATATTTTATAATATTATTACTATTAAAGTAATTTATTTTACTATTAGCCATTAGTAGATTTTTGGTTAAAGTATGAAATACATATTATGAGAAACCATTGAACAGTCTGCAAATTTTCGATCTGTTAATAATTTTGTTAATACTTTAGTTTTAAAGATGTAGGTTACCTATAAAAGAAAATTGGTGCAAAATATGTACCTATCTTTAATATTTAATATTTATAACTGCTACTTTAACAACTTATTAGGGACTTTTTATTACATTTTCAAGCTTTTTGTCCCGTTTTTTTTTTTAAAAACAAATTAATCGATATTTGAGAAAGAAAATAAAAAAAATTAAAATTGAAAATGCTTATTAATATATATAAATAGATTAAAAAGAGTCAAAATATGAAAAAAAATTGTTAATTTATTGGAATGGTTAATGAAAAGTAATAACTAATAAAGACAATAACTTTAACTTCCTTATTATATTTTAAAATTAATAATAAGAATAATTATTTGAGACCTCAAAATAAATCCTTGCTCATTGGCCCAAGAGTGTATAGTTGCAGCGGCACTGCACACATCAGATATATATTTTGCTTTCTTTATATACACATTAATCATTAGTCATTACACAATCCATGTCCTATGAGTAGGTGTATGATCTGTTGTTCAATATCTGTCTGTTACTATGTTCTTAAAAAATAAAATGTATACTGTTATTGTGCAGCCGTAAATTAATACCATAACCTAACTTATTCGCTAAAGTATTCTTGTTAGCCTACTTAAAACGCCGTTTTAGTTATTTATAATATTCTGGGTTAGGTATCTTCCATTTTATGTATTATTATTATTATTATAATTATAATCGTTAATGTATTTATATATAACATCGTGCATGTAACTTCTATGTTAGGGATCTTCAAAAAGTATTTACAATTTTTTAAACAGAAGTTATGTACCCACAATCTAAAACTCAATTATTAATCTAAAATCTAAAATCTTAGTACATTTTTTGAAAAAATATATTAGTTATGTTTAATATTATCGAATATTATCTTTAAAAAAACCTACTATGATAGTTTTATTTAATTAGTTTCAATATATTTCAACTATTTAAAAAATGACAACTTTTTCTCATTAAGTAATTAATGTAATAATAATGTAAGAAGTTTATGTATATTATTTTGTAATTTTCATTAAATAACAATTAATGGATAAGCTAGAAAAAATTATATATTGTAAGGATATTACAACAATAAATTAATAATACTAAAGGAGTACATGTTTGTTTCATAGCGTGATGAATTTATATGAGGTGGCTGTATCCTATGACCTATAATGTTTCAGTTTCATAACATCTATTCTAAATATGTAACTAAAAACAAAATTACAGATACGACTAAATAACATTTAGTTCAGGGGGCTCGAGTATATATTCCCCTTTAGCCCCTGCCCCTCCCTCTTCTATGCCTATAAATTGGTTAGTTGCTTATGGTACAGCACTCTTCTTTCATAACCAAGTGGTCACAATACTATCAACAAAATATAACCTAGAAAAAACATCGTTAAATTGGTACGAAAAAAGGTAATCATGTCAAATACATGAAAAATGTTTCTAAAAAATAAATATATAAATATATTATTCACTGTATTTCACTTTATGGAAATAATTACAACATAACATATTATTTTATATAAAAATATTTTAACAAAATAATTTATTGTTAGAACTATAATGAATGCATAAAGAAAAGGTATATTTCTGAGCGTAATAATTGATTAAATATTAAATTATTTGTAGTATAATACTCTATAGAATAAACTCTATACTAATATTTTGTCACATATTTACATTAAATTACCGTATTTGAATACGTTTATGGGTCTGTATATTTTTTATTTACTAATACATAGTTTGCACACACATTTTCATTTTTAGCATAACATTCCTTCGATTATACATGGACATTTATTTCAATTAAAAATAAAGATTGTAAATTAAACTAAAAATAATAAATTCTACGCACATAGTACTTATTATACAATAACAATATATTTGTGTAGTGATTAATTTTTATATGTTCAGTATATAAACAATATAGAATATTATGAGCATAATATAAATTATATAATAACTATACTATGATAGTATTACTATCATTAGTATAAACAATTAACAAATAACAATATCTACAATTAACATATAGTCAACTATTGTGTTCATTTTAAGTAATTATTTGTTTTTAATGGTTAATATAGATGATAGACGATGGTGGCGATAAGTCGGCAGATAGATAGATCATAAATCAACAAACAACAATACCTTATAGGTAAGATGTGTACATAGTCACAAACTTGCAATGATCGATATAAATATAAATATCAGTACCAAATTGGCTGTCTGCAACGGTGTTCATTTCAGAGTCTTATGAAAAAGAGTTCAAGGAAAAATGTCATGTACCTAACTCTAAAGTTATAATTTATTTTGATCATTATCCGTTTAAAAAGATAGCCAAACAAAAGTTTAATTTGAAATGTGTGGGTATACCTGTATATTTTGATGGCAGGATAAAAACATAGAAAATAGAACAATGACCTGCTATAATAATTATGACATTAATACGCAACTAATATAGAAAATGATTTGTTATTAAAATATTTTGTCAGTAATTTCAACTGCCAGTCTGTTGCTAGCTAAATTGTATATTACCTGCAATGTCCAATATTACTAAGTTAAATGCATTGTTTTAATAATTAAAAAAATAAAAATCTTCTAAACAAAAAACAAAAACATCAAAGCGTATTTATTAAGAAGTTAAATTATATAAATCCAACTATGAATACTTTATGATGATGCTCATCTCAAGTGTCAACTGGATGTTATCGTTTAACTGTCGACCATACATTTTGTCACTACTCACTTATAGCGTTGCGAGAATTAAATTAGTCCTACGCACTCCAATTAGACGATCAATGCGATACACACCTACCTACTGAAGAAAACCATTTACAGTTACCTATATAAAACCTATCTTGTGGATCAAAATCACAATTTCACAACGAATTATTATTCGTTTAAATTTTATTCAAATAGAATAATATTTTTGAATATTGATATATATTATATACATATATATCATAAATATTAGTATTTGCCATTTGGTGTACATTCAGACATGCTAAATAATTCGTACATATACCAATAAGAAAATATATATTATTATACGAATAAGAAAAACCATTCACCCGTATTTCAAAAGAGCGGAAAAGTAGAGCATAATAAAAACCAGTGGATTGTTATAACAAATAAATATTAGGCGCCTTAAAGGCGATGACAAAAAATGATGCAAGTTGAAACATAATATAATAAATGAAATAAAGAAATATAAAAATTATCAAGGAAAATAATGACTATGGGTTTTAATTATATTAAGTTAATTAAATCAACACATGAATATATTGGTACAAAATCAATACTTTCATGGTATATGAACAAATAATAAAAAAAATAATTGTTATTATTATTAAATAAAACCATGCAGGCTAGTTAATTACTTTATGTCTATTAGTCTATATACAACGTATTTAACCATTTACGATTTACGTACATGATTAATGTAAAACTAGTGCCTATGGGCGTCAAGGAAATGCTACCCAACATTGTATGTATGGTAACTAGTAATTACTAATTAGAATGTAACAAATTTGTGTAACAAGTTTAATTTGATCAATATTTACCCATATTATACAGAACACTGGTACAACTCGAAAATAAGAGGATGACTTTTTCCTAAGTTTGTTGGATTTCTATGAAAATGTCTATGAAAATGTCTATTTTATTATTTTTAATTCTTCAGTATTTTGTAAAATTTTTTAAAATCTATCGACCTGCCTGAATAACCAATTTTTAAATTCCGTCAAATATTACAATGTTCAATTTAAAATCAGTAGGGTTCAAGGAATTATAAAAGTGTGTTTAAAAATACCTAGCTCAAGTAATCAAATCTTAACTATGAAATAAAAATAATAATAATAATAACCTTAAATTTAAAGTTTCTGTGATATATAAATTAAACTGATTAAAGCCAAACGTGCTCTAAAGCCATAACACTACAAATCTATACTATAGACAGACTATAGTAATTATAATAAGCATACATATAATAAAATTTAGTTAAAACAAATTAAGTACATTAGAACATTAGGTAGGTATCTTATTTTACTTAACTATCAATTATTTACAAATAAAAATAATACCCAGTTGATATTGAATATAAAATAAAGTATGAATGTAGGATTCCATTTTAGTAGACACTGTACTAATAGTACTAACTAATATTATTATGATTTTATTTTTAATAATCGTACTTAACTTATGTAATTTTTGTAAGCCATATATTTTTTTATATTAAGTACATAGGTACCTACCAATAAGTATTTTTATGAAGATAATAATTAATAATTGAATAGTTTTAATTTGAAAAATATAATTATCATACTTATAATTATACTTGGTATATTTAATAGTATTAAGTATTAGAAAAAGAAAACTAATAATTATAATCTAAAACTTAAATTATTTAATCTTTTAGATATATTTTTAGTAATTGAAGGTTATTTATTTATTTATGTTCCAAAGTCACCGGGACCAATTTTAAACATTCAATTATATTTAATTAATATACTTTATAGATATATACGTAATTAGAAGTCTATAATTTTCAAAAATATTCTCGATGGACTCTAATTTCCAAAGTAGTTTGATATAATATATTATTTTTATTTAAAAATAATAATAATTCATCATACCTAGGTACATAACTACATAATAATTCATAATTTTTGGGTGAGAGTATATGTTTTTAAAAAATATTAAAATCAATGGAATTTAAATAGCTTGAAAAATTATAAAATAACATAGGTAACAACAATTAATAATTAATAATATTATGTAATTTTTCAAATTCTATAAAACAACATGCAACACTGCATCAATATGAATAAAATTATTATGTATATTAGAAATAAAACTAATATACAATAAACATTATGTGGTAAAATGCTTTATCGAATATTGTTTAAGGTAGTACGTACATACTATGCTATTAATAATTTATATTAAAATATTATACTACCTCAATAATCGAAAATTGGGAAAATATGAGTGATTGGTTGTGGTTGTGAGTGTATGACAAATTCACGTGTGTGAAGTTACCATCCCCGCTGATAACTACGAATTTATTTGAAAATTATTTTGTTAGTAATTTTTAAAATAATTTGAAAATATTTGCAAATGTAACTTTCAAATCATTTCTGAATCAAATACAAAGGAAATATGATCGAAAGGGCTGAAATTCACGTAGCACCCACTTTTTAATCACATATATAAGTGAGAGGTGCGTAGTGTGTTTTTCAAAATAATTGATTAGGGAAATGTCAACTTCTCGCGAGTTGATGTGCCTTCAATTTCGGTTAAAATTAAAGTGATATAGAGTCTAGATGGGCAGTCCAGCATAAAATAACGGTGGCACTGACGTCTGACGGTACCCATATACTTATGGTGACCAGACGTACTACATGATTATTTGTTGACAAAAAAAATCGTTGTGGTTATTGTTGAGTCGAAAATAACAGTGCAGTCTGTGTATTGTTATATCGATGATATAATTTAGTATTAACTAAAACTCATTTCTATATTTTACTATTCTAAGTCAGCGAGTGCAAAATATCTAAAAATTAAATCTAGATCATGAAATTATCAAAAAGTGTTAGTTTACACTTAAACGATGATTTGAACTGTTGAGTTGTTACTAATAAGTACATTAAGAAAAATCATCTATTCTTAGTATTATTGTTATTTATTGCAATAACAATTTAAAACCATAGTTTCCAAGGAGTTTTCTAGACACTGCAGAGTTCCCCAAAGAAACACCACTCATGTATACTAAATACCAATACGATAAATGATAATTGATAATCCATGTATTATTATAAGATGTATTTAAATATTGGTGTGTTGTATATTTTTCATCAAATAAATCATATTTTATAATATTGTTTAAATATCCAAGGATTATTTTTAGACAAAGCTACGCGTTGAATGATAGGTAGGTTAGGTTAGGTACCTACCTATATAAAATGTTTTATTTAACAGTGATAAATTCGATACGAGTATTTAAAATAAGTCAGAGTGTGAAAATCAGTTCAGGGTTTTGCCTTATAGTAAAAGTATATTTTCTGGTGACAAACTCATTATTTTACTGTTCTTCGTCTATATGATATTATCTAGGCATAAACTGTACCTATATGAAAAAGTGAAACCATATACAAATATACAATATCAATGAGCCGAGCGAGGATGACCTTATCATTAATTTCGATGTGTTGTGCAGACTGCTTATAGTTACACGATTACATGGAATTTTTTTTGGAAAGGTTAGCCTCAACCCATGGTCATAAATTACCCTCATAATAAAATTTAATTGGATTTATTTATTGATGAAAATATGAAATATTAGGTAATAACTAATATATATTATTTTTGTTCAAACAGTACAATTAAACATTATATTTTATACAACCACAATCTCTAAACTAATTACTTTTTAGTGTTTATAGAAATATTATAAAATATATCAAACTTAATAGTTTTTATTAGATATTATGATTATTATTCTTTCTACTTAAAAAAATTTAAAAAATAATCAACTCAAACAAAAATTTAACTTTTTTAACAAATAGGTAGGTAGTCTTAATGACTTATGAGGATGTCAACGCACTATCATTTTTTCAATGTTTTTAAGTAATCTTAGAGTAAAATCACTCATTATTAAAAATATAGAGAATAATATTTTTGAGGGAATGACATATCGATTTTACCTATATTTTATTTTTATTTGACTTTGTATGCGAATTTCAAAATAAACAAAAAATGTTGTACATTTAAATAATACTGAAATTATTTGAGACAATATTTAGACAAATCAATATATTAACATTCCCTCAAAAATATTATTCTCTATCTTTTTTGTAATGTGTGATTTTACTCTGAGATTACTTAAAAGCATAGAAAAAATGATTCTGCGAAAATGCGTTTTGTCTATGTTGCTCGTGGGCCTGAGAGAGAAAACAAATAGTGCGCTGACATTCTCTTATACATAATTGTATTATATTAAAAGTCAATACAACAGGTTGTATCTATTCATTTTAATTTTTATAATAATATATTGTACCTATCGAAATAATTTAATATTATTACTATTTTTTTTTAAATTAATGAAGTCATAAGTAATAATAGTTACAACAAGGCTTTATACTTAAGAGTATCGATCATAATATAGTAACGAATATTCGGTGTATTATACAGTTGGACATCTGATATTAAGGGGGCTGCAGCTCACGTATTTTTCATACGTTTTAGACCAATAAGCGGTGGTAAATTAAACATACTTCGGAATGTCCCGATTTAAATTTTTTATACATGTTTGAATTCACTGATAAAATATATAGGTTTCTTAGGAAGTCGATTTTCAATTTTCAATTTAAAATGACCTTAAAATAACCATTTTTTTTTTTAGAAATCCCATGAAATAATTGCATTACATTTGTATTTATTTTGGGCACATCTGATTTTAAATAAAAAAAGTGATTCCTAAGAAACATAGTCTAGAAGTTTATAAATTCAACCATTTTTTCAAAATTAAAATCCGTCAAACCAAATTCTTCCAGTTTTGTTTAGCTTATTGGTCTAAAAGTTACTTTTTTCATTGACTGGAGCCCCCTCCCGCCCTCTTAAGGTTTATTTTATGATACGGAATTTAAATATATTTAAAAACACAATAACAAACAAAATTAATGTTTAGATTGGTCAAATCTACATTAGTTTTGACTTTTGTCAAAACCGGCTGCAGCCCCCTTAACGGTAATCGGAATAAAAATCCCCAACCCTAGGAAAAAAAATCCCCAGACTACAATATTACTCACAACCACATGCAAATTGTTGAACAAATATTTTTTAAGAATTAATTAGTATCTATAATTATTAGATTATTAATATTGAATTACAATTTATACGTACTTATATTATATTATACTATATTATATCATTCAAAAAATTAATATAATATATTATAATACTATAAAAAATTTTTGAAAAATTAACATTGTAATTTAAAAGAAAATATATTTTTTTTTAATGAAAATATAATATAATATAATATACATATTTCAATATTTGTAATTAAATATTAATAATGTGATAATTATAGATACTAATTAACGTTTAAAAAATATTTATTCAACTATTTGCATGTGGTTATAAGTTATATTGCAGTCTGGAGATTTTTTTTTAGGATCGTTCATCGGGAGATTTTTATTCCGCAATTCGTATTAACATAATTTACGATACACTTTATGGTTTTGTGTCTTATTCGCTCATCAGATGCACCACAACATCGTGTAGGTGATGACCTATTTCTGTACAAAGTTAATGTAGATAGTACTTATCAATATTATAAAGACATTTTTTAGTCCCACAGGTAATTATATACAAAGACAAACGTGTACCAGGTATCTATTTATCGTTAATCTCTGAACATAATTTTGGATCAGTATTTCACTAAGTTGTCTATGTGACGAATTCGGTAATTTTTATTATTTATATTTAAAGCTATATATCTACTAATCAGACATAGACATGCCGTTCTTTGTCCACTGTTATAAAACGATAATATTTTGATTGATGCATGTGTAAAATAGCCCTCCTATGGAGTAGGACAATTACATTGTTTTTTAAACATGGCTATCAGGCCGACCACCCTAGTTGAATGATAGGATACGAATACAGCCATAAAAAATAATGTTTCTTAAAAGTTCATTAGACACTATATTCATTAAATCTATATATAGAATTCATAATTCATATTTATTATAGAGACATAGAGTATAACCTAAATATTAACTGGACTAAACTTAATAGTGATTAAAAAAATTGTCATTCGAATAAATAATTTTTTTTTTTTTAAACACGGGTAAATGGATGTAGCTTTGCTGTACAGTAGGTTACAAGTGGCCAAGTGGGTGTGGGTCAATGTATAATAGTTTGTATAAAACTTGAATTCAATGACATAATATATTAATATCATTGTATAGTTGTAGGTATAAGAAAAACGATTCTAAGCGGAGACGGTCTGTCAGTCTGGATATTTTATATTGTTGTTATTTATTATAGCCTGTAAATTGAATTAATATTAAAATATTATTATTTTTTATTCGTTTCTATGATGATAAACAAAGCTTTAGAAATTAAAATCCCGTGTTTAGTGGTTTTTTGTAATTTGTCGGTGGTTTATCCCGTTGCATTAAATAACTATTGAAAAAATAACCTCTCTAAAGTACCATCTTGATCCAATTTACTAAAAGATAAGATACTATAATATGTTGAAATTGAAGCACTCCTTCTGGTAGAAATTTTATATACAATTGTATCTTAAAATAAATAAAAAAAATAAACACCATTGTAAAATCACTATAACTCCGCTCAGAATCTATAATGAGTAGTACACTTCATTATTTATAATAAATACATATATAAGTATTAATTGTTTCCAATTAATATGGTTCATTTTTATTTTATTATAACAACTTACACTTAAAAAATGAAACTGTTATTAATGAGGCAATGAGCATGCTGCATAATGTCTTGTGTTGACTAGGTAAGATTATACAACTATATTGATACCAGGGTGATTACTGATTAACTATGCATGCTCATCCCTTTTTTCTTTTTTAATAATGCAGTTATTCATAATCTGATTTTTAATACCTATACTTCAAGAACATATTTTTGAATTCTTTACATTTTGTTGTATTACTTAAGGAATGTCTTGTGGGGATATAAACTTCTATTTTTCAAATGACAATACTTTTCTTAACTAAATGTAAATTATTTAGTGGATATTTTTTCTGAAAATATTAACGTAGGTATAAGTATTAAAATCAAAATTCCTACGAGTAATTTTTGTGTTATTTAACTTTGTGTACTAAAGATAAAAGGTCCGTGATAATGGATTTGAAAGATATGGGGGCTATAGTAATTTGAAAATGTTAGTAATTTATATTAATCTATCAATATTTATAATTTATAAAATAGACTAAGTATAGAAAATATTATATTATATTCAATATAATATATATTTTATATTTTTGAAAAAACTATTTAAACTATTATCCTTATACAAACACTTGAATAACTGAAAACTTCTGGTTTGAATTAGGTAAATAAATATTTTCAACCAATAATCTACTAAATTTACAGTCAAAAATGTGGGTCCTCATTTTCAAAACAGAAGTTTGGATCGCCGCAAGATAGGTTGCTGCCAACCATGGTTAGAACTAGTGTTTGAAAATTTCATGAAATTTAAAATTTTGAAATATTTCAGTATTTTAGTAAATTTTGTTCTATTTTTAAATAAGTTTTATATTTTCATAATATAATTGTCATAAATTACCTTCATAACTGTATGGTACCTGTATGTATACAGTATACCTAACCTTTGGAATTATACATTTGAAAAGGTATTCAACATTTTTAAATATGTTCATGTTTAAATGATACAAGTAGGTATACAATATTATACATGTATATATATATATATATTATATATATTATATATCTACTGTATTTATACATTAGAATTTAAAACACTGAACATTGTGTTAAAAAAAATTTCAATGTTTCACGTTTTTGTGAACACCCTGGGGTGCTTGAGAGCTGAAGCATCCACCGTTCCGTACATGGTTATCACTTAGAATTAAACGTATTAATTGTAATAAATAGTTTGATTTGGTTTTTATCCCGAAGTTGTTCATGACAAGTAGGTACCGAAGGTGCTTTAGCACCCGCTATAAAAAAAATTCTAGATCCGCCACTGATCATAATTTTATTGGTATACAATACCTAAGACTTAAAAATTATAAAAAAAAATAAGATATTTTATTAATAATCAAATTATTAATACTTAGCTATAGTTGGTACTTTTATTTAAAATATAACTCTAGTAAATTGTACACAGTCTTTTTTTATTATTATCAATTATTAATTCTTTGGTAGTTTCCTATCTAATTAATTTCCAAAATAAATAACAATTAAAAGTGATTACTGGGTTTGTAAGGTTTGTATGTTTTCATGATGGTCTGAGGTTAAGTAGATGACATTATGATCCCGAGAAAGTGGCCCAGGTTTTCGCAATATGTACATTATTTTTTTTTTTTTTTTTGATAAGTAAGACTTACTCGGCCATTCAATCAACCTTCAGATTTGTTGATCCGGAAAGCAATATTGCCTTGACGTCATAATTGTTATGTCATTAAAAGGCGTCAAGGACATTATAGAAATCTGCAGGGTACTGACTTTAGCAGGGAATATATACATAGGATAGGAGAAAATTGGATTTAAAGTCTACCACTAATTATTATTTAAACATAATAATAGAATGTCAACAATTAACTAAATTTGAAAACTTTTTAATTCGTATATAGGGTATTCTATTAATCTTCAAGTACGAATATTCAACGAAAACGTTAAATTGAAATGCGTTTCACACGTTACAAAAAGTAAAACAACTAAAACCTAATAATCTACACCATCTACGTTACATAGTTTTGAACTACCTATTAATTGAAAAAATCTCTCACAGATAGAATTAATTTATTATTTTCATTTAGAATAACATTATTATTTAATATATATAAATATAAACATTATGAATTATAAATGAATCCTCTACTTCAAGTTAAAAAAGATCAACACTTTGCTCTGCTGTACTTAAGGTTTCGTGTGGGTAGCTATAATGCATGTGTTAAATTTTAATTCAATGATAAACAATCAGTGAATACGAAAAACGATTCTGAGCGAAGACGGTCTGTCAGCCTATATAGGTAACAACTGAGTATATTAATTTACCATTAAATTGCTCTTAAAGAAATTTAATTTATTATTAGTAATACAGTAGGTTGAATTAATTTTTGTCGAAAAAAATTAAATTTAATGAAGTTTAAACACATAAAAAAATGAACACACACATCATTGTAAAATCAATCATAGTTCCACTCAGAATCTAAAATAAGCATCATAAACTGTTGTGAAGGCGTGAAGCTAAGCATATAACAACTTCAACAATTATTTTAGTTATCATAATAACTAACCATATTTTTTAATTGTTATTTTATATAACTTTTGGCATATTAATTCATTAAACTCATTTTCTATTTATTGTATGCTGTTATTCAATCATCAATAAATATCAATACAATTTTTATAAAACAGCCAACATGTTACGCATCGAGCGTATTATTCTAAGGAATACTCACTGTTTACTCAAAGTATGTAAATATAAAAAAACTAATTGTTCATAAATTTATTGCTATTTAATTTTTCTTCAACTGCTGGCTCGCTAGCTGTAAATCATAAATCATAGTATTATACTACATTATTACCCATATTCCATATAAATATAAAATGAAACCTCCGTATATTTAACAATAGTTAAACAAATGACGATCATAATATTATCCGTTCTGCTTCTGCAGATTACGATGTAGAGAAAATTAATTAACTTATTCATTTTAAAAGCCCTAAGCAATTACATTTTTAAAACGTTTTACTGGCCTACATATTTGTATATAGAACTGATATCCCTTATGGGGGATAAGTTATTGGTTAGCTGAAATGTTACACACATCAATTACGAAATTGATCATCCACATCAGTCATCATTGTCTCGACGCGTCGCTATGATCTATTCTAACTCCTAAGAGCATTCAACCGATAGATAGACATAGACCATTTAAGAATATTGAGTACTTCGTCATAGCGGGTCATCGTTTCAGCATCATTTTTTGTTCTTTCATTTTATTGTTGTTTGGGTGCCAATATTTGGTAGGAGCAAGGACGTGAAAACAAGCTAAGAAGGAGAACTATATATTAGTGTCGGCGGGAAATAACGTCATGAATAGTCGCGTGGAAGTGATTGGACGTTTGGTTTAAATAATTTATTATATTATTATTTTTTTCTACACGTGTTTTTCATTTTATTACATATTAGTTAAAAAGTACCACCCAAACAACTTATTTTCTTTAATATGTTATAAGATTTTAAAAATATTTTTTATACTTTAATACATTCCAGAGACGTGAAGATATGAAAGACCCTAAGGTTTGTAAAATTGTTTTCATATAGTTAGTTTAATATTTTAAATGAAAAATAAAATAAAAAATACATTTATAAATATTATATAATATATTGTAGTATAAATCAATAATCATAAATTTTAAAATATTTAAATTCATCATTCAATGAAGTATAAAAACTTTTTTTCATTAAATACTATCAAATTAAATATATTTAAATATTATTTTTTACTATTGGTACCAACTATTTTTAAGTTTTTTATTTTATTCATCGATATTATAACATTGTTTAATTATTCTGTGACTTAACAGTATATTTTTCTCTGACAAAAAATCTCTGTATTTTGGTACTTTGTACAATATTTTAATTTAATGTCAATAACTAGAGTCTAGAATAAATATAGGTAATACAAGTATACATACAATTTGTATATGGATCATATGTTGTTAATGATTCGTGGAATTCTCTATTATGAAGCTAATGAGTTAAGTAAATAAATATACCTACATAGTAATGCATAATTTTGTTACAATACTGTTTGTATATACTTCTTGAATTATTACTATAACTATAAATATAATTCTTTGTTTTATAACTTAACTACTTTTCTTGGGTACATTAATATACATATAAAAACATATAATAACAGTTGAATTATTTCCATTTAACAAGGGATTATTTAGTTACAAATCAAATTAGTACCTATCTATATCTATTACATAAAAAAAATATATAGCTAATTCATATGTTTATAAATACATGTTTACTAGTCATCTAGAGTGAATCGATATAACACAAACAAAGTAGAAGATTATACAACTACCTATTAGTTAGTTATTTGAAAATAATATAAAATATAGATGCTTAAATAATAATATAAAGGTAAAATTCCAATTGTAAAATGTAATTAAATATTTTTGACATGGTTGTATATGATGAAAAAATGAGTATTGTTTTGTTGATAACAAATCAATTTTAAGGGTAACTGTAACTAAACATATCCATGTTTACAATTATTTCGTATATTGCACATTGAATAACCTTACATACATTCCTATAAATAATTGTTTAGGTCCACACTTGTTGATAATATGTTAATTCGATACAGTGTTTGTGAAATATTTTAATACAAATCTGTTGCTTAATAAGTTTGTTAATTATATTATTACTTTAAATACTTCTAAATAAAAATAAAATCCTATAAATGTTTACTTAATAAGAAGTCCACAAGGTACTGGTTTTTAAAATGTCTGCAATTCTATAAAATTTGAAAATTATATTTTATTTTTAGTTACCACCTTAATTATAATGCTTTTCCATTAGTCTACTGCCTGATACTATAATTTAGTGGAGATTGATACAGTGTATAATATCGAATGAAATGACTTCACAGGAAAAATTCTAAGGCTTTGTAGAATTGTCCCATTTTTAAAACTATTTTTCTTTTATCTGAAAGAAGAAGACTTTTCCTACAGGCCGCATTGTACTGCCATTTTTTATTCTATTTCAAATAATGGTATAAAATAATTTTTTAAAAAAGCTTAAAGTTGTCTTATTTTTAAAGACATATTACTAAGCTTAAAATTAAAATATTGATAAACAGAGTTCAATGCGGCCTGTAGAATATTATCTTCTATTAGTTAAAAAAATATTAATACAGATGTTCTACAGAACAGAATCATTATTCCCGTGAAGCGTATTTTTGTGGACAAAATGGTATTGGCACTGGGTACCTTGAAATATTTTTAATATAAATAAATAGGTTTATTATAGAAATCTAAGATAGAAAATTTATATATAAAATATCAAATCATAAATGTGTATTGAGTATATACAATGGATAATACTTTCAAAATCATTGTTTGAATGTATAACCACACTGTGAATAATTTAAATCAGATTACAGCAATAAATAAATGCTATTTATAAAATTATAAAAATAAAAAAACTGACACAACATTGAACATAATTATTTAAATTTGTCAGATTTAATAATGGAGTATGAACATCAAAATCGATCGTTAATCGATTAAGATTTAAATTAGACAATAATGGTAGGAAATAGTGTATAGTATGCCAGTATGATAATATAATAATATAGGTAATAATTATATTTATTCTTAATTTGATTCATTAAAGTAGGTATCATTTTATGTCGACATTACATATATTATTCTGTGAGATACCAATAAACAATACAGGACGTACTATATGTCTATATCTGATTACGAACTGTCGAAAACAATATCATGAAACGCAAAAGACGTCACTGATTATTACAATATTACTATTATCAAGGTATAATTATTCCGTCGGCAATAGCTTTTATAATTGTATCGCAAAAAGATAACTAAAAAAAGTCAGATTGGATACTGCAGGCTATATTACAAAGATCTGGTGATCGGCACTCGTATTCAAGTGTCGAGGTAGTGTTATCATGTTTGAGAGCATTAATAAATAATTACACTATAAAAAATAAAAAACAAATTAAAATAGAGTCAAAGAACTTGATTAAAACACTTAAAATACACTATTGGTAGGTAGGTACCACACTTTCTGATGTTTCTTCATAATTTTTCAACGATTGTCGGTAATTTTTCTAATAGGCTTAGAGAAGATATTGAGGAAATCAAAAATTGACTTTTTAAAAGAATCATCTAGAATCCTAGAGTTTATGCTCGATAAGTAAAATTACCATGTTTAATCTAAAAAATTAATTAATATATTGTTTTTTAAGTCATTGTCAAATATATATTTCTTACAATCTTATCTTGTTTAGAATCTAATATCCGAATTAAAAATTAAACCAAACGAGTGATTAAACTTAGATTTCAAAATAAATATAATTTAATGTGTGCTAATTTATACGCATTAGGTTCAACTACTGAACTATTTTATGCTTGGTTCAGTGTACTGTGTATTTCCATACGAGCATTACAATTTACAGTATATAACTATAATATTATATAAAATAATTTACAATTTAAGACTGTTATTTCTAAGCTTAATGCACAATTAAAACATTTTTATACCTACGATGAATTTAAAAATTTAATCAAAAAACAAGGTTATTGACAATAGCAAGAGTTATTAAATCAGGTATGGTTTGACGATTTGAATTTTGAATCTAACTTAGCGGAACTGTTATTAATCTATAATTGACCATCATTGACCTTATAGCTACATAGGTGAATTATTAATATTTCGTTATTATTATCTAAATATTTTTTTTTATTTCCATGGACATACAAATGTTACGGATTAATTTAATTATTTTTATAAATGAAGAAACGTAGGAAAATAAAAATATTTTCGAACTTATTTTACATTTCATTAGTTGCAAAATACATGAAACTGATTGAATTATCGATCACAATTATTTTACAACATTGATAAAAATTAAAAAGCAATGCAAATTTAAAATATATATATTAATTTGATGATAATCTATTTCAGATGTTGTTATTTGTTTTTGGGCTATTCATACAAACTTGTTTAGCGGAAAACGTAGAAACTACTACACACGAACATAACACCGATGCAAGTGATAAGAAGGTGTCAAAAAGAGATTATTACGCACCAGAATACAATCATGATCATTATGTAAGTCTAAACAAAATACAAATAAAAAACACATAATATGAACATTTATTGCAGGAATTGTAATAAATATATAATATATATAATTAGGAGCCATTAGAAGGCACAATATTTTCCCATAAAGTTACAATAAAATGGTAAAACATGATAGTGCGCTCTATATAGGTACTTTTACAATTTATGAATGCATTATTAATGTATGAGAAAAGAGTAGTTTTATACTTTTATGTGAAGTTGTAGAATACGATGGGCATAAGCGTGCGCATGGGGAGAGACGTACCGAAATTTGTATACATAGTAATACATGATCAAACCATCACGATTTTTGATTTTTTAAATTAAATAGGTAGGTGAAAAATAACATTGATACTCAATGATAATAAATAATAATAAATTAAATGTCTTTAAAAATAAAATTGATAACATATTACCATTACAGATTACGAAATTGTATTTATTTAAAATTTAAAACTGTGTTAACAATTAAAATATTTCTTATTTAATTTTTAATTTTTAAAAAATATGTATCTGTTTTTTATCATATTAATGATTTGTGCCTTAAATAGTAGGTAAATTAAATTATGTAACATTTTAATTGAGTTAAGCTTCCATCAGAGTTCAGGTTTCTTAATCTTTATTGACTTGGCCCCTCCTGCCACAAATGTCTGCGCACGCCTATGACGATGAGTTAACCAAATAGGTACTTATAATTTACTTACGAGTATGGTCCTAGAGGTTAGGACTCGAATGAATTATCGTCCTAAAAAAAACATAAAACATGTACCTGTATATAAGTAAATAATAAATATTATGTTTTTATTAAAATAACTATAACTATAACAGTATAACTATATGCTATAAGTTATAACTATATACTAAGTTCCACGTGTGTTAGACGAAGACAGAAAATCACCGCATCCAATCCCCTTAATTTATTATTTATTAAATACCTAATACTATTGTTCATTATCGCATGTACCTAGTTGAAGTATCTGCAGTCTGCAGTATAGGTACATGCAAATATATAGAACAGCTAATTATGATTGACGTTGTGACAATATAATGATTTGATTTCACAATCATGTATAGGCATAGGAAAATATATCGAACGCTCAAAAATTAAATATGAATAAGATCTTTGGAAAAAAATGTGTGAATTATTTTTTACGAACCGAACTTGCGTGAAAGAGCGTGAAATTGATGTGGTTTCAACATTTCGTAACGACTGCTAATTTACGCGTATCGAAAACATAATCGTCGAGTTAAGCATTTAGGTGCATTTTATTACTGTTTACAATAATAATATTTACGAATAAATTAATATTATATTATATTAATAAACAATTTAACAACCTATCAAAGTAGGCAAGCCAGGACTCACATGTGTCGTAAAAGTAAAACATACACCTAAATAGTAATGTATAGTAGGTATGTAGGTATGTGGGCAGGTACCTACATAATAACAATGTATATGTATACGGCTAATAATAGGTGTATAAAATTATATTTATAATATATATAAAATCTTTTGTTCCCTAAGAGCGTGTATTTTACCGGATGGCGTCGTTTATTAAAAAGCATTTTGAACGGATTATAATTATTATTACAATACATTTAAAACCCTGAACGGCTGAACGTACTACATAATATCATATATTATGATACATAGTATAATGTAATATATAATCCATCGTCACGCCATATAATAACATAATACCTACAATAATTTAAATAGACGTGTGTTTCGCGGGCTTATAAAAAAAGTAGACATCCGTTTGACTAAAATAATAATATATAATATAGTAATATTAATCGTTGCACACGAATAAAATATATTACCGTACATATTATTATACTCTCGACCCACAATATATTACGTATCGCTCATAATAATAATAACAATATAATATTATGTAAAAAATTTACCGAGGTTTTTTTTTCATATTGACTCGGCTGATATTGTGATTAAAAAACTTACTCAGATCAAAAAAAATTCTAAGTAACGTATTTTATAACATGTATAATAATTATAATATGTATACTGTTATCCAACCCATAGTACCCCTACCTTAGTACCTCACATATTGTTGGATTAGCAGAGGTGACATTTTTTTTTAAACGAAATAAAACAACAATTTTTTTAATTCCCGACAAAATATACGCATACAAATAGGTACAATAATATATAATATAATATACTTTGTATAGTTTGTACATTCAAAAAGTACAACAAAACGACGTGCGACGTCCCCGCAGAGACATAACACAATGTATCATAATATGAGCACAATACACCCATAAAATATTTTATATAGGTACACTAGCACGAGCCGGTGCCTACATATATTATTGTTAATAATAGTAATATTGTTATGACTAATGATATTATACAGGTGTAATTGAATTATTTGAATTATTATCGAGCGTTCCACTTGAGTACTTGACGCGATTTGCCGGTCACACCGTCGTCGTCCGCATTTCGTATAATATAATATTAGCTACAATATAAAGGTTTGTACCTATACCTATATGCGTTACACACGCACATAAATATTGTTAGACAAGTCTCTATAAAAACTATAGTCACTATAGTCAGTGACGGATTAAGATATAATATATTACACTATAGGTGTAATATTCAAAGCGTCCCGTGCTCGTATAATATTTATCTAACATATATGTTACCGCCCTAGTTGTGAAATTGTCACATTTTTGAATTGGTCAATTTTTTATAGGTACTATCCTGCCAAATTAATTATAATATTGTGCTACCGTGCATAAATATTATTTAAGACGTAAAAACATGTATGATATAATATTATACAAGCGTTGCGCATTTTAAATGACCACAAAACAAATTATAATAATATTTTTTCAACTAAAAAAAATTAGGCTTTATATTGAACATAATGAGTAATATATGTAGGTACTGATATCTAGTATAGATACATATCATCATCAAACATAGGGGTAGAAATGTAGAATACGAATACGTTACTATTGCCCGTGTACCCTTTTGGTTTATGATTGCGCTTGCTAAATATACGATTGCGTGATTGTACAATACTACAATGTTTCCAAATTGAATAGGTAACACGATAATATAAATTATCATATAAATGTCGTAGCGTTATACTAATATTCTATCGTAATGTTGTATTTCCTACCTATAGAATAAGATACAATAAGTTACCTACTAATATCACTTCGACTTCATCACTTCATCAGTAATAATAATAGTAGTAATAATCAGTATAATTTACCAACATGGCTATTTTCGTTCATTGAAATCGGATTACGGCAAATTTTGTTAGAAGCAAAAAAAAGCTTACTCGTTAATAATTTTAAATATTGGTGAATTAATAATATAAAAGGCAACTAGTAAGAAGCGGGTATAGGTGGATGTCGTTTTGCTGTAGCCTGTAGGCGACAAGTGTATCACTGTAATGTATGGTATTAAATTTGCATTCAATGATATAATAATATCATTGTATATAATATACAATGTTCGTATACGAAAAACGATTCTGAGGGGAGGCGGTTTGTCAGTCAAGGATATTTTATATTATTATTACATATTATTAACACGGTAACCGGTAAATGAATTTATTAATATTAAAAATTATAAAAAAATAACTAAAATCGTTATTGTTGGTTATTTAATATGTAATTTCGTCCAAATTTTAACTTATAATAGGTATCTATAAAAAAAACCTGTGTTAATGTATATTAATTATTAGATTTCTTGGTTACAGAATTTTCAATCCTTAGCTATAAAAGTTGAATAATTTAAATTTGATAAGTTATAATATCAAAATTTGAACGTTAAAAGCTTATAAAAAAATCTTGATTATGTATTTATATTTTTAAATATTTTTAGCTGATATTGTAACATTCAGTGAGCCTTGTATTACGCATATTCAAAAATTTTTACCAAACGAATAATAATATATGTAAATATTTTATTGACATTATTTAACAGAAAAAAAACTAAAAAAAAATGAAAATTGAAAATGTCCGTTAACAACTCTAAACCATTTTGAAAATTTTATCAAGTATATAAAATGATAAAATAAACATAATATGGTGTAAATTTCAAGTGTCGATAATTAAACAAAATAAGAAAATCCCCACATGAGAAATCGAGTGAATATCCAATGTTGTAAAGATCAAATGTCTAACTTCAAACGCTCATAAAAATTTATTTTGACTTTCCGGTAGACATTTTTTTTTTTTTTTGATAAAAGTAGATAAATTTATGAGTTATGAAGAATCTTAAATTAAATTTTCAAATCACAGAAAGAAAATTTTATGAATTTCAAACTCAAAATAATATCGTGATTTTTACGTATTTTGTCAAAATTCGCACTTTAAATGCTTATAAAAATAAAGTATAACTTTGTATTTTTAATATTTTTTAACTGCCATCGTAACAATTTATTAGTGGCATTAAATTATTTTTGAAACTTTTTGACCCAAGGAATAAAATTTCATTGACATTTAGGTATAGAAAAAAAACTAAAAATATAGGAAACTGAAAATGTCCGTAAACAGCTCAAAACAAGTCAAAAATGTCTAAAAATTGTATGGTATATAGTAAACTTTAATCATTCGGTGAACATTTTATGTATTCTTTAAAGTTACACCAAAAACCAAAATCGATTTGGTCGAAAATCATTTGGCGTAAAAATTCCCGTTTTTCCTTAATTCTTTTTGCTTTTTATAACTACTGGGAACTTTAAATTTTGACCTCCTGGATGCATCAACTAGATTCACTTTCCCATCGAACAAGATACTGAAGATTAAAATCGAAGCATCAATTTACGAATACGTATCGTGTAAACAGACAAAAAAAAACATCATTGTAAAATCAATACATAATTCATCACTCCGCTCAGAATCTAAAATGTGTTTAGCTACTTTACGAAATTAAATAACACAATTTTATAAACAAAATATGGCAACCACGACCAACTAAATAAGACATTTATGGGTTAAAAATTAAAAGTTTTTTTTAAACATTCAAACTCTTACATTATTATGCAATAATTTTTTGTCACGCCTGCACCGAAAGTTTAGTTTTCGATGATAGTTGAAGCGTTGGAAAGTGACCTTTTTCCCTCCAGGGGTGGTAAATTGGTAATCCCAATAAGTCCCGGGTGGTAAAATAAAAATCCCCAAAAATGCTGTGCAAACATCACGCGTATCTCCTGCACAGCCAGGCACTGAAATATATACCACGGTCCTTACAAAACAAACTTTTGTGTACATATCTTATATTTATATTATTAGGTACCTCTTTGCATGACGCCTAATAGTATATTGTGTGGCAAGGGCGGGAAGTGAGCTATTTCAGACGCAGACGACGTGTGCGGCACGAGTAAATAATCTTTTGATTTTAAAAATTAAAAATTATATTAGAATATTATAGGTACTTGTTGATCGCTCGAGTTCCGGTGATGCGCTAACGGTGTTACTCGTCACATTTAAATACACAACAATATAAATGTAGCAATTATTTTATTAAACAAAGTGATAAAAAATGCTACAGTTAGTAATAACTTATAACTTTTAACAATATTGTATATAATTTTTGATCAATGGTTCATAGTTGACTGGGTGCCCTAAATATATATACCTGTCTGACAAACGACCATCGGATAATAAACCTATATTTATTATAATATTATTGTCATGGCTTCCACTGAGGTTGTCTATGGTATTTGTAATGTTTTTAGTATACGAGTAGTTTGGCGGAACGGCCATATTTACCTATAATATAGGCGTATAGAATGTTATTGGTTTGCAGTATAAAGGAAAACGTTTAGGTGTCTAAACTCTAAAGCGTAGTTTAAAAACAATCACAATAATATGGCAGTTTAACCACTATATAATATATAGTCTGATGTATAACATTTTCTGAAAAAAACGTATTGCAACATATTATTTTTATCACAGATATTTATTTCAATAACCGTGAAATTTAATACATTAAAATTGACTGATAGAATTATATCGAATTTAAAAATGGCTCGCCTAGTTGTGCTCTGCTTATATACCTATATACACTATACAGGCTATACGCAGTGTAATTTGTTATAATATATATAGAAATTTAAAATCTCGGTGGGCCGAAAACTCTCAATCCGGTGTTGATAGTACGGATCGAAAATATAAGAGTATACCTATGCCATTATCAGTAGCGCCGAATGTCCAGAACATTTTTTTAAAAGATCTAATCATCTTAAAAAACTATAGTCTCAATTCACTGTTCTACGAGTACGGCTATACGAATTACTCCAGGTTTTAGTGGACATTGTTCTAAAACACATGTACATAAACTCATACATTGGGTGGTAAAACTTGAATTAGGCAGTTGGAAATATCAACTTAACATGTTTCCGCGGTGATAAAAAAGAATATAATCATTAATCATAATATGTAACATACAAATACCTATATCTAATACATATTACATTATAATATATCTACCGAGTACTGAGTACCGATACCTACCTATAAATAATATTATTAAATATTAATTTTTGGTTTTAAAAAGTACCTACTTACCCCAACGCACTCCTTATAGTCATTAGTCCTTCCTCGACCACCAGAAACGTTACTGAAAGTCTGAAACATACTTAGGGTATTAACTAAATATCATCAGAATAAAATAGGTCTGAAATTGTGGCCGTCGCCACTTAGAAGGTCGGTGACAGTGTGCCACTAATTCATCGTGGCATTGTGGCAATAACATTATATCCCCTATACCAATATGAATAATAATAATTATGATTTTTTTTTGTTTTTACATTGTCCGGGACACGCAGTCATATCCGGCTTACCGCTTCGAGTACGGTGTCCACGACCCGCAAACCGGCGACATAAAAAAACAGTACGAGGAACGGGACGGGGACACGGTGCGCGGCTACTACAGCCTGGTGGAACCGGACGGTTCGATCAGGTTAGTCGAGTACACGGCCGACGCGAAAAACGGTTTCCAGGCAACCGTCAAGAAGATCGGAAGTTCGCATCACCCAACCACAGTGACCCATCACCTCAACACCGCTAACGCCCACCACGACGGTGACGGTGGATACGCACCCAACTACCACGGCGGTGATCGGGACTATAATAATCATCATCTGCAGCAGCCGTCGTTGCCGACCGGCCACGACGGTCATCAGTACGAGCCACCCGCTTACTCGAATCACTACGAACCTCCGCAGCCACCTGCATACAACGATCACTACGAATCACCAGTGCACGGTTACGACAATCATCAGTACCAACATCAACAGCAACAACTGCCGGTCCATGGTTACGACAATCATAAGTATCACCATCAGCAGCAGCAACTGCCGCCGTCCGCTTACAATCATTACGAACCGCCGCTGGTGCCCTCCGTGCACAATCACTTCCAGTACCCGCCGTCACCCATCGCGGCATATGATCACTACGAACCGCCGCTGCAGGTGGTGGTTCCGGCCGGCCACGGCGATCATCACTTTGAACTACCGGCGGCGCATCCGGAACCTGCTGACTTCGAACACGGATCGCCGCTGCCACCGCTATTCGCCGCCGGTCTGCCCACCGCCCACGGTGACTACGGCAGCGCGTCACCGGAAGAATACTATCCCGCACCCCTGCAGTTTCCGGCTACGTCACACGAGACCCACTTCGAGTGGCCTGCCAAGAGCGGAAGCAACGATGACGACGACGGCCTCAGCGACGGCGACCCACATCATCGCGGTCACCTGCAGGACGAATACCAATTTCCTGCCGCCAAAGAACACAGTCATTTACAAGGCTCCGCGGCCAAAGTGGCTTCTGGTGAACGGCCAGAGTATCTGAGGAAGTATTTCGAACCTAACTACCGGGGTCACGCAGCCGCCGTCAACAGTTTTTACGACGACGATGAATGAAGTAATATGTATTTACGTGTAAGTTTGTGCGTAAAATAATATTATAGACGAGCTCACAACTTACCAACATTATATTATATATTTATATGTGGTACGACAATAAGACATAAATGGTTAAGATCACACAGTTTGTATTGTGTTATGCACACATTTAATCAATTTTCGGAAACCTCTTTTGAAGTTTTGTGAGAATTTAAATTAATATTGAAAATATTTTCACTTCAAAATATATACCTATTATAATGTATAGTTAATTAAAAAAAAAACTTCTTGTAGAAGAACGGAATACGATACAATTCAATTAAAATTAAAATTGCGCCTAATACAGTAATACCTACTACACAACATGTGCGCTCTCAGTGAAACCGAAGTCCAGGTTGTGGTCGGGCCATGGCTATTTTATTTACATCATAATTTTATTATGAGTAAATGTATATTAGGGTACCTATTTCTATATTAAATAATTAAGATATTGAGGCCTCAAAGTTTTGACATTTCCCGACCACATATTAAAAACTTCGGCGCTTTTCCGTCGAAATTATAATTACAGTAATCGTTAAATATATAAATTACATATTATGTCTATGCCTGATCTAATAATTTCTTTTCGTTTCAATGACATTAATATATTTCAACGCCTCCGTCTCGATTTTTTACCAGTCCGTTTTATACTTTTATAATATTCATATTTAAAAACGTACACTAATAAGTGCAACAATAATTAAACGCATAACATAAAAATAAGTTATTCTAAACCTCCCACCCACTAGTTTATTTTTCATTACATTTTTAAAAATAATTGTAATGAGTACCTAATTTATTATTAAATTTAAATACATTATTAATTATATTTCTTCCAAATAGTTGTCTAAAACTTACTCCATCAGAATTGAGATAATATTTCATTTTATTCACAATAAATAAATGTAAATTCAAAATTATTAAGTTACAAGCTTGTATGTTTTTTCGTCGATTTGATAATATGAAGTTTTTCAAACATTTTCAGTGATTATTCTGGTTTACTCTACCATACAAATAAAAAACTAGTACGTCTATTTTCACGATAAGAATTTTATAGGATTGCATACAAATTATTATTCCGTTATTATTTTGTGACACGCGCTTACCGTTTATATAGATTATGAAAATTGTAGAAAATACCAAATCCACCATCTGTAAAACTTTTTAAAAACAAAAAATATGTGGACGTGGAAATGAGTAGACACATACTTAGACGTTTATTATATTATAATATAAATTAAAATAGTATTGAGTAATGCATTCAGATTTAGGTGAATAAAAACCCGGAGAAAAAAATTTCCTATTCTGGAGAAGGGTAATCGCTATGATGCATTAATTGGAAATTAAAAACCTATTAGTCTTATTTTCTGGGTCTTTTCTTTTATGTATTGGGTATGTGAGCCAAAGAAAATGTTATAAAAATATATAATATTATATATCATCTTCAAAAATAGTACTATCTTAAGTCGTGATACAAGCTAAAATGGCGTAGGGTTTTTACACCTGAAATATACATTTAAAATACTACCTAATTAGTACCTAATTAATTATAATTTGATCATTTTTGATTGTATCCGACATTCTCTGAAATAATAATTTATTTCAGCTATATTCACCCTTTAGAAACTGACACCACTAAGTAATTGCTTATCCGTTATGCCTATATGCTATACCATAAATCGTGGTTGAAATATACAATGGTTATATTATATTTCAACCATGCCATAAATCATAATGTACTTGAACTATTTCTAGTAATTAGATTTTTTCGCAAATATTTATCAAATTTTCATTGAAAAAACCATTACCTATTGAAGAAAGACAATATTGAATATGATATAATATAATTTAATTTAAAGTGATGGAGACAAGATACCTAGTATGTAGATATGTATTCCAATGTTATGTAATTTGCGCTACAATTGCAGTAATTATTTAATTAAAACTGCATAGGTATTTTAGAAGATTCACCATACCTTATAATATTATAGACAAACTTTTACAGTTTTACATGTTGTATTTGAGTAGGTGCCTACTATTTCGGCATTTTGGATTTCCTATCAACTGTTTATATAATTGTATAATGTATTCTACATTGTATTAGCACTATTAGGTACTTATTCGCGGTGATAAATAAAACATTCATATTTAAATATTTATTAGTTTAATACTATACTGTCTATACATTATATTATGATAATTCTAACACTTGTAACTTTTAATTGTTTACAATAAGAAATAAGAATATTATCAACACCATACAATATAAATTATGATGTATCATATTAGAATATTTATATAAGTATTATAAAAAGTTGACCATAATGTAAATCGGTCTTGTCCTGTTGTACTATTAAATATTTATTTTATTTTATTCTTTTTTTATTTTAATCATATTATAATATTATGTTCCAGACGTCGATAACATAACGTAGGTAATACATTGTATTATTATTATGTACATATTCGTTTATTACACTTAAAATAATATATAATAATTTAATAATAATTATGTTTAAGGTATATTTGTTATGACTAAAGGACGATTGTGTTTGTTTTTTATTGTATTATTATTGTTACTGGTACTTTAAATACCTATCTACCTATAATATGTATTGCCTCAAATAATAAACAGTTTTTCTATGTATTTTATTATTCATGTACACGTATTTACATAATATTTGTAAAATAATAAATTAATAAGTCGGAATAATTTTGTTGGAACCAGCCCAACAGGTAACTTTACGTCTTTACTGATTATCAATCCTCTACCTAGGTACCTATTTAACAGGCTGTTAAATTAACAGTCAATAACAGTTCAACCACCTTTCTTAGATACGTAAGGAGGTCAACCCGACCACGTTACATTGCTAATCACATAAAATATTTTTGCCGTTCCCAATATGACAATGATTACTGCCAATACTTGTCAATAGTTTCGTCGGAATGACAAATGTAATAACTAATAATACCATGTCTAATTTCAATTATTATAATAATTATAATGATTTGTTTGTGGGATTATAGATTTTTGTTATTGGTACAATGAATGTATTCAACAATATTATTTTGCTAACAGCGTGACATTAAAAGGAAAATTTAATCATATTAATCCGTTTGTCGATTGAATAGTTGAAAAATTCAACAGCATCATCACTATACATCGGTATCTATATGGTACTCATTACTCAATATGAGTGGAAATTAGATATTGAAAACGTAATTACCTATATTGAGTATAAAGGATTAATGTTTTCTAAAAATAGCTTAATAAAACCCGTATTTATTTTTTTGGGTGGGTGGTTGAGGATTCTACAACAGTGGAACTGTGGGGGAGGGTACTGAAGGTTTTGAACATGTGTGTTTGTTTTGGCAGAATTTTTAAGTGGGCACCCGTAGTTATCTGACATTCCAGGGTTGGGGATGGACGGATGGTGGCTTCTCCCTCCGGACACCGTGACTGCCCGAGTAAAAATGCCAACCGTGGCCGAGTTCGAGCCGGCGACGGTGCGCGTCGCAACCGACGCCTTTGCCCGCTTGGCCACTCCGTCCCCCAAAATCCGTGTTTCAAATTTCAAATAACAATAATATTATGTATTTTACAAGTATCCAGAACCGATAGAACCTGATTCTCCGTTTAAAATAATTTATTTACATAAAATGAAACTTTCTGCTAAATTATAGGTTCAAATTTTATCCGTGGAAGAAATAAATGTAAATACTAAGAATTTATACTATATTATACTTAAATATTATAAAATAAAATAAAATTTTGTCGGAATTTGGCACAAAGCAATCGCATATTATCCACCAGATGGAGCTCCCAAATTTTCAGCGTGAAGAATGCTGCGATGGGCCATCCATTGACAACCCTTTCATTGCTTCTTATGGCTTTGTCCATTTTTAACCATCCCCTCAAGGTTCCCCCTTCCTTCAGTGCCCACACAAAGTATCTAATATATCCTCGTATTTAACTATACTTATATAAATTTACTATTTTATTTTTTTACTGTAACCCAGCAACGACGGGTAATTTAGCTATATGTATAGCTATATATATATGCCAACGAGATTTATATATATAAAAGATATACAAGAAGATTTGATAAGTAGTTACAGAGTTTAGTCTGTGTATATTTTATATAGTTAGATATATATATATATAAATTAATGTTTGTGGATAGATTAGACCTCTGGGAAGAAGATAGTTTAATTTACAAAGGGTTAATATTGTTTTTATTATTCATCGGATTTTAGTACGGTTAGATTAGGTTTTTGTATTAATTGATTATATTAATCCAACGTAGGTGGAATTAAGTAAAAACGACAAACTTGGTATAACTTTGATACTTTAGAGTTAAATCATACACTTACGTACAAACAACATGGGGTCAGCGATCTACCGCAGATAGATTGCCTACCTCATAATGTACTGCTGCGAATTTTTATTAAGTTAAGATTAATTTTGAACACCATACACCAAATATTAAATAACGAATTGAACAAAGTTTGAGTCATATTATAGAGTTGATACATTTAACGGGCAACGAAGTGCACGGGATCAGCTAGTTTTGTTATAATTTAAAAGTATTATTTGTGGGTACTTGAAACTTTAAAAGTATATTATTTTATTTTATACACACAATAACATTTTCATATTATGCAATTTTTTTGGCAAAAATGTACTGAACCTACTATATATAGTACTAATGCCTAATAGTAAATAAATTACTTCACAATATTATAAAATATACTTAGTAATACTAGGTATAGGCTGTCAGTCTTCGCTCTGTCATTTTTCTATACAATGATTTTATATCATTGAATTTAACATATCTAATATATATTACAGACTACAGTAGTACAGTGACTCTTCCAAACACACTTGCCTGCTTTTTTAAATATTAGTTTGATGTTACATAGTAGATCAAAAATAGCAATAGTACAGATAAAACAAATTGTTCAATGGTTTATTGATATTATAATTAATTGGTAATTTACGATGACATAATATATATATATATATGTATTACTAATTATCTAATTAATTACAATTTTGTTGAACACAGACTTTTAGTCTTTTAGAATATCATAAAAAGTACAAATTGGTGAATTGGTCAATAAATGAATATTTAATAAAATAAAACAAACAATATATAATATGATAGTTAATACTAATTATTCATAATGGAGCTATAATAACAATGAGTAAAACTAATAGAACCACCAAGAAATCAAGGAAACCACTTAGGACTAGCTTAAATCATACCTATCACAGTAATTTGTTTATGTATTTTTGGCAATGAAAAAAAAAATGAACAATGCATAAGGAATAATAATAATTCACTGGCAATTAGTATTTCAAATTGTCAATTTCTTAAGTCACTATCCTGTTTATAGAATACCAAAATATGCACATTTTTCAATTAAATAAAGGTAATAAAAAAATATTATTCAAATTATTGCAAAAAAAAAAGAAAAAAAATTGAAATGTATTTATGTGTCTTGGTTAGAGCATAAATCGCAAACTCGAACAGGGTTAGGCCAACCTCGGTGTGGGACTGGTTTCCGATGGTTGGAACAACTGGAGCAAACTCCATGGCCACAATCACGGCAATGATGCAATATTAAAGTAGATCCGAATTCTGATTTACACATATAACACTCCAATGCCTCACTATCAGGTACCCAATAAGACGGTCTAGCTGTATCTTTAATAAGATCTAAAAAACAAGATTTATTAAATACACTATTAAACAATAATAAAAAATATATAACAATAATAACAGTAATTGAACTAACTTTTTGGATATTCTAGAACAGAAGCAACAGAAGATAATGTTTGAACTACAGCTTCACTAAACTTACGAGCCCCTACTTCGTTTTCGTCTCCTCGACTAGATGAATCTGAACAATTACTACTTATGCTACCTATAAATAATTTTAAATTATAGAATTTTATAAATTATAACCTAAGATAATAAAGTGAACAAACCAGATCGTTTATAACAAAAATTGCATACACGAACAGGTGTATTCCATCCTCTTTCAGGAACACACAATGTTCGTTTAGAACATTCATCACAAACTCCTTCTCCACACGCTCGACAATGATGTTTTATCGATGTTGAAGAAAATTGTAATTTACAGACAATACATTCCTAATACCATATCAATTACTCTGATTATAATTAATTTATATGAGTATAGATAGATAATAATAATTTAAAGTATTGTTTATGTAACATAAATAGTACCTTTATTTCAGCATTTGGTTTCCAGTATTTAGGTGCAAATTGATCAGCAACCCAAGAAGATAACAAACGGGATGGTTCATAACTAACACTAGCAACTGTTTCAGAAAGGTAAGTTACTCCATCCAACACTTTTCTAGCAGGATTCATACTTGATGAAGAAGGTAAATCCATCTAAACAAATACATACAAATATTTTATTATTACTTTATAATAGAATAATAAAAATAAATATAGATCAATAGTAGGATAGTTTAATTTATTTTGAACATTTAGATAATTCATATAGTTAATTTATTAAAATTGTTAAAAAAATGTACATGATCAAATAAATAAATAAACCTTTATTTAGTTTATAAATTTATTTATACATGAAATAATATATTACAGAGTTTGACCTATCTATTATTATTTATAAAAGTCTAGTAAAGTAGTAACCAATTGGAAAATATTTTAATTGTCAAGTACTCAAGTCTTATAATTTTAATGGAGATGGGCAAGAATTTATTCAAAGATGATTATTCTCCCATTCAAAATGTCTTTAATAATATATAATATTAATTTAAAATTTAAATATTAAAATCAATTCTGGTTCATACAATTCACAATTAAGTATGTTATTAAAATATAATTTATGCACAAATATTAACACTTACACCAGGCCAGATATGTTTTGTTTCTGTATAAACAACAGATTTTTCTGGATCATTATTTCCATACCAGTACTGTTTACTACGATAAATTACACCACATACAGGACAATCAATGGTATACCTAAATTGTATAGTAAAATATAATGCATAATAAAATTAAGTATATTTAGTTTATTATACTATAATTTAGGAATATTTACCCAGACAAGGCATATTTAAGCCAAGAATTTTGGTTATCATTAGTATAATTTGTTGTAACAACAACAGGTGTTCCATTGTCTGTACATACTTTACAAATATAAACCGAATTTTCAAATTGTGACTGATACCTGAAACATATTATATTTTTTTTCTTTAATATTATAGTTGATATAAAACAAACAGAACCGGACTAATGCATTTTCCCCCTTTTCACACATCTAACATTCATTTCTGTAAAATAAATTTATTTAGTCAGATATTCTAAAAACTAAACTTCACTAAGCATCATAACTGAACAAAAGTGAATCATTTTTAAACCAATACTTTATTTAAAACTTTCACTGCTTTTCTAGCTAGAACAAGCAATTAACATTAATATAAGTATATATATAATATATGCCTTATATATAATATAGAAACTATAAATATAAAATAATAAAAGGAAAATTATAACTTAATAGTAATGACAAAAAAATAATATTTTATAATAATTAAAATTGTGTCAAATAAGTATAAATATATATAAATAAGACGGCCAAGTGCGAGTCGGACTCGCGCACGAAGGGTTCCGTACCATAATTCAATATTCAATATTTTCATCTCTTGAATAGAAACTTTATGCAATGTATTTTGTATTTAAAAGTATGTAGGTAAATAATAAACAAAATTTATAAGATAAATGGTTTGTTTGTGCCCGTGGCAACGACTTAAAACGATTCACTATAATTCTGTATTGAAATTTATAAAAGGAATCATTTTATACGACGTCACTCATGGCAACCATTTATAAACAATACGACGTCATTCATGGCAACTATTTATAAACAATACGACGTCATTCATGGCAACCATTTATAAACAAAAATTTAGATCTGGAATCTCAAAATTCCCGTTTTAGCACCTACCGGGGTTGATCCTCTCCCTTTTTTTTTAGTATTTGTTGTTATAGCATCCACGGAAATACATAATCTGTGAAAATTTCAACTTTCTAACTTTCATGGTTCATGAGATACAGCCTGGTGACAGACAGGCGGATGGACAGCCGAGCGAATGTAATAGGCATCCGTAGGGAAATGTACGGAACCCTAAAAAAGACTAAGTTACAAAATGTTTACGCCCAAGGCCAAGGTTTATGTGTTAATCTACCTTTGAAGACAATACACGTATACAAATATTAAATAGAATAATGAATAGTTAGAGTAGTCAAACACATAAAAAATAAAAAAACCTTAAACACAGTTTGCATTATTACCGGCATTTAGAATTATTAAAATGAGGAATGTTATCTTTTAAATGCCCAACACTATTTGAACATCGCTGTTCACAAGATTGACATACAGTTGGACATGTTAAATGTTGGTCCGGAAAGAGCGGCTCAATTGAAGTTTTAATGACGCCAGTAAATTTGTCGTTCAATGCCTTGAAAAATAACACATTTTAACTGTAGTTACAACACATATAAGTTAATATATTACAATACCTTAAGAGTGAGATAAACAATATGAGGAGATCTCTGTGGTCGATTACAGTTTTTTTTAATTTCTTCATTAAGTACTTCTCTAATTTGACCAAAATCTGTTGGTGGAATAATAGTTTGAATTCCCACATAACGAAGAGATGCAAATCCATCAATGTCAAGTTGTAACTCATGAAATCTATCTTGTATCTGCTCAGAGACATCTTTACCATTATCTTTGAAACATAAATATATCAATATTGGTATACATTTAAAGGTTAAGATAAAACTTACAACATCCTAATGGTTCAGTATTTCTAGTTTCATGAAAAATACATAATGTTGGTCCTTTTACAGAATCAGCACATTTAATTGGATCTATTGATCTACTACAAACAGTAAGTAAGGCTTTTTGAAAATGTTTTATATATGACTTAGATGCTGAACCAAGAAAGTTAAACATATCATCTTGTAATCTTTCGCCTTTAACTCTGTATATAACTACATCTGATACTGCTAAGACCTAGAACAGTTAATAATATTTAATATTTAAAAAAAATCATTATTTAGATTTAATTTACCTTGAGCAAAAGCCTTGTCCTTTGTTTATTATGAACAGTTGATCCAGAAAATCCTTCTGTATCTAAACACACAACATTCAAGGATGGATCAAATGCTGCCCAAACGCCTACTGTACACGCTTTTTGTTCAGAAGATGTGCGAAATACCTCTGCACCTCTAAAAAAACATTGGTTCAAAGTGTACGACTTTCCATCCCCAGTATTTCCAAATATAGATATTACTTTAACTGGACTAGTACTTTTATATCCATTGAGACGTTTTACAAACGCTTCAACACTAGATACCTATGAATATCATGAAAAAAAATTAAATGGTTAATTAGTACCTAATAAAACGAGGTAGGCAATAAGGGATTAATTATATGTGACATAAGAATCTGATAATTAAATTAATATTTTCTTTATTTTAATTAATCATACCTTCAGTCTTTCTTTCTCATCGAGAAGTAAAAAACTATGACAATGACCATCACCTTCCTCGTCACTGTCATTGTAATCTGGAGTAAGTTTTAATGACGTAAAATGTGATGTTAGAGTCACATCTGGTAGACCAAAATCACTGTGAGCCGAAGAAATTGTACTGACAGGGGTCATAATGGCTGGTAACTTGTGTTGGTTCTTCAAATGGCCTAATCGACCATAACAATTGTCATCCATTGACAAGACATCTCTAAAATAATTAAATTATGTATGGTATACATAGTTTATCATCATTGTGTATTTGTAAATTACGCAGTATTTTTACCTATATACGTTCATGGTTACACAAAACACAGGTAAAAGTGAGTGTGAATATTATCATCATTGAGCAAATATATTATTATGTTTACCTTATAAATGCATTTATTGTCGTGCACTTGTAGTTTTAAGTATAACGATAGTCGATAACGCTCAGGTAATGAAGTAAATTATGGAAATTTATGAGTTATGAAGTATAAACTATTTTCTTTATAATATGAAAAGCTACATTTCAGGCAACAAAGGAACAACAAAAATTAAAATAAAGTATAAACAATGAAAATAAATTCTGCGTAAAAAAAAATATTCTTATCAGATTATCATGGTCTTATGTTATCATGTAAAAATATGACCAAGGTGAATCCACAGATAAGTATAATAACTAGATACCAGACTTCTTCTTATCAATGACGCTGGCAGCCATTTACAACTAGGGCAAAATAGTATTATCAGTATATATGTATATATAAGTAAATATGTATATGAATAAATGTAAACATTGCCAAAGTTGCAAATGGCGTCGGGCATCATAATTTAATAATGTTGTTGTATATGGAGTCAGGTATCTAGTTATTATACATATCTGTGGGTGAATCTCTGATTTATTATCTATATCCACGGTCTTCTATGACCACGACACGATTTAAGATATACAGGTTACTCAACGAAACTTATATTTTGGTGCGCTTAAAATTAACGATCTTGTCATAGCAAGAATAACAGTTAGCGCTTTTGCATTATAGTGATTTCTCTTGGTACTACAAAATATAACAATATAGATATACAATATTATGTATTGGAGCGCTAGTAGTTATTCTCACATAGTTGATCAGCTGTTAGAAATCAACATTTAAGCGCACCACTTTTGTTGTGTATGTACATAGCTTAGATCTTAGAGCATGATCTAAGGTACATAGGGTCATTGAGTAACCTGTATATCTCAATATTATCTACTGTGATAACATGTTTTGATTTGCTATCTTAGCCCGTGTTTGCAAATAAATAATACAATAATAAGAAATAAAAAGTGTAAACACTAAACAATTAACAAGCTACTCTTGCTGAAAATTGAAATGGTTGAAATATATGATATTCAAATGTTTTTATTGCTATTTACTATTTATTAATGTTAGTGTGTTACTAATGCCATATAATAATAATAATGTCTATTAACATAAATGACATATTTATAGGAGAAGTAAGTTTGTATCTGGAAATTATATTAAAATGATAACTAGTTTCAATATTATTAGCTCTATAAATCATATTATGCATTTAATTAAACAATTTGAATGGGACCAATTTGAGAGAAAAAAAACTTGTTTGAATAAAATAATTCTAGATAATCACACAATATTACTAGTTAATAACTTGGGCATTGATGTAAATTGTATGTAATTAATTCAATACTGGTAAACCCATTTTTGTGTATATAAAATTATTAATTATTATTTGGATTGTATTTTGTCAAAAATTTAATTTTTATTTAATGAATATGTCAGTCATTTTTTAAGTTCTTTTGCAATACCTATTAAAATCTGAGCTGTACTCATGATTTAAACTTATAACAAATTTAAAAAATATTACAAATTACCATACTTGTGAGTTGTAAACTAAATTTACATTATCATTCAATAGGTACTAGGTACAAATAATAAAATGTTTGCATAATACAAGTCATAATAAATAAACAAAACAAAACTAGGTGTAAACAGAGAAAAGGTATTAATTATAATAATACTGTAATTCTAAATAATATATTCTAGTGTCTATAGTATACTAGTACCTATACTACAATTAAACATAATTTGTTATTTTAAATAATAATGGATCTTTTCTGTTATACATAATATACCATGTCAGTGATGCTTGTGTTTCCGACTCGCCCACTGCGCTGCGCTCAGACATAAAAATCAAAAAATCCCTTGACTTGCTATGCAACACCACCTCAAGTTAGTAACAGGGTATTCGCTATATATCCACTCTTAATAACGATTAAAGTCTTATAACGTCTATTCAATTTAAATAGTAGTATATGTATAATATGTATTAAGAGTGGATATATGGTGGTTACCCTGTGACAAACTTGAGGTGGTGTTACATAGCAAGTCGAGGGATATTTTCAATTTTTTTGTCCGAGCGCAGCACAACAATCAATTGACAATGCGAGCATCACTGGCGTTCTCACAAAAAAAAGGGTCCTGTAAAGTAGGAAATGGTATATGTATAACGGAAAAGATCCATAATAGTAAATAAATAATACCTATTTTATTTCTCCTTGTTTTGTTTTTGCTATTATGATCAGATATTATTTTAAGAATTTAGGTACTGCGTAACTTTAATATAATACATTAAAAATTAAAATACTTTTATTAACTGGAATATATGAAACTTAAAAATGTAGTAGGTATATTTAGTTTTTATTTAATTTTAGGTTTCATCTGTCCAAAATTATGGGGCATTTATTAGAATACCAGGAAATAAGCAACAAGGTCTTGTACATCGCACACAGTTGTCTAGAGTGCCTGTGGATGATGCCACAGATGTTTTATCTAAAGGTGATAAAATATGGGCTAAAGTTATTGGAATGGTAAGTTAATTAATTTGTATGTAAATATTTTTATATATTTATATTTATAAATTATGATGTAGGATGACGGAAAGATTTCTCTATCTATGAAACTCGTTGATCAAGGTAGCGGCAGAGATTTAGATCCTAATGGAGTTCAAATGTTGTGAGTTATAACTTTATTTATAATCAAACTAATAAATAATAATATTTTATATTACATTATCATATATTTATGTTATATTTTTTAGTCAAGATGAACAAAGAAGAAAGATTCAACCCAATTCCAAGGGTAAAAGAACAATTCAATTAGATGCAGTTTATAACACAAAGTGTGTGAGATGTGGAACTGGTGGACATTTAGCCAAAGATTGTTTTAAAGTATGAAATTGCATTAATTAATTCAATTAAAATGTTATTATATGTTAGTTAAATTTATTAATTGCAGGATACATCTGGAAAAATTTATGATCTTTTGCCAGAAGATGATGAGACTGAGGTATTACCCATAGTACCTATCCAATCTGAAAAGTCTGAAGTAACGAACAAAGATATTTTATCAACAAATGAAAAAAACAAGAAAAAGAAAAAAAAGAAAAAATCTAGCGAATCAAAGAAAAAAAAGAAAAGAAAAAGACATTTATCAACTTCTTCGTCAAATGTAAGCCATCAACATCAATTCAATGTTGCGCGGTTAAAATTGAGTTAAGTCAGATTTTGAAGTTTTAATAAAATCTGATCTAAAAGACAACCCATTTTTGATAAATTTTCTCTTTATTTGTCAGACTTAACTTTTATAATCTGACCTAACTCATTTTGACCACACACCAGAGAATTGATAATTGGAAATGTAATTTAATTGAACTATTTAAAAAAATATTATCTTATTTTAGATTTCCAGTTCTGATGAAAGTTCAAAAAGGAAATCAAAGAAACACAAAAAAAAGAAAAAAAATTAATAAAATTCTTTTTATACTACATATTTCAATATAATTTATTGATTAAGAATCTAGTTTATTTTATTTTAAAATGTTTATATTTATTCTATTTATTTGAGTATTATTATTAGTGAATAAGCGATAGTTTTCATTAATTTTCTATCTTTCTTTCATAAAGTCTAAATTTAAACCGTATAATCAATATAAAGCATATAACACTATTAACACTCTTAAATAATTTATCTTATAATTCAATGATTCTTGAGGTTATGGTTATATTACTAGGTAGTAAGTTGTAGGTACAATAGTCATTAATTTATTTATATGTAACTAAGGGCCCGTTTTACAATCATAGTTTAAACCTCGGTTACGCTTGAACCACTGATTTAACCGTCTGAATTCGGTGGTTTAACCGAAGTTCAACTATTGTAATACGGGCCCTAACCAATCATTCAAACATCTTACTATAACAACCTAGTCCACCTTGGTCCTTGGATATTTCATAGTGACGGTATATTTTTGTTTGTTGTAATTTGTTGATTTGTGATTAATATTTCATGTACCATTTTATATTTCCCAACTTAGTGTGCCAATATACCAATATATATCAAATAAATCAAAAAGTACATTGAAAGTACCAATCATTAATACTGAAAGTTTAAATTATAATCTTTATTTTTGTAAACCAGCATTAAGCTTTCCCAGTTTCAAAAAAAAAAAAAAAAAAAATATATAAAAAAGATAATACACCAGGTCTAATATATTGGTTAGTAATATTTGTATCAATGTTCTATATTATGATAGATTTAGTACACTAACTTGAGTCTACGAATAACTACAAGCATGAACTAACATAGACATGCAAAAAGTCGTTGTAGGCTCATAGTATGGAGTTTGATTTATTGGTAGTAAAAGAATGAATACCCGAGATCTATCGAATTATTAGATTTATTTTTGACGAGTACCTCGTACCTTTCTTATGCAACATAAGTAGGTATTGATTATTTGGGTGGAAAAAACAAATTACATACCAAGATTTAATTTTTTGTTCAACCTATAATATCAAGTCAATCATGACTCCATGTCTCCATAGTCCATAATGAGTAAATATTTCAATGTTCTATATAAAAAATAGTAATAAAAATAGGCACATTATGGTAATGAATTATTTTTAATGATATATCTTTGATTTGAAATTCCTAATAATACATCAATCATCGGTCAACATAGATGGTACAGTATAAAAAAGGTGGGTAAGTGGATGTCGCTCTGCTGTACAGTAGGTTAGAAGTGGGTCACTGTATAATGGACAGTATTAAATTTGAATTCAATGATATAATATCACTGTATAAGAAAAACGATTCTGAGCGGAGACGGTATATCAGTCTATGTATTAGACATATATATACTTATCCATGGTATTAAAAAAAAATTGACCTATAATAAATTCAAAATTAATCATATCATAATATCTATTAGGTACTTATAAGTTATAACGCGTTATACATCAACAAAAAAACGTGGTAAAATCATAGATATATAATAGTATACTTTAGAAGTTTCAAGTACCCACGAATAATATTATACAATCACAACAAAATAACTAAAATAGTTATCCTAGGTTTTTAATATGTAATTTCGTCCAAATTTGTACTTAAAATGACTATAAAAATAAACTGTTTAAATGTATATTTTAGATTTTTTGGTAACAGAATTAATTACTTACGTGGAATCTTGTTTTAAATTTTTAATTCTTAGATACAAAAATTGAACATTTTATAAATTTTTAACTACAAAATAATTTTTCAAATTAAGATTTGATAAATTTTGTCAAAATTTGATCTTTAAATGCTTATAAAAAAAAATTGTTTTTTTAATTAACGTTAATTAGGTTTTAATTTTGTCTCATTACGGCATTCGCACATTTTCGGCTTACTATAGCGTTGAATTTTAGTTTGTTAGAAAAGCTATCTGGGCTGCTGAAGAGATTCGTATTTGTCACATAGTATAGTATTATAAGTCCAAGAACTAAGAAGAGTAAATATGGGTTAAAATATTGCGGGTGCCTATTCGGGTTTTGTATTAGAAACCGGGTAAAAAATATTGTGGGTTTCGGATTTCGTATTAAAATCTGGGTAAAAAAAAGATCGTGGGTTTCTGGTTTTGCGTTCAAAACCGGGTTCAATATTGTTTGAGGGTTTCGCGTCCGAAACCGGGTACAATATTGTTTTTCGGGTTACCGATACATAAGAGTGGGTCAATTTAATAGCGAGTTATTGGTTTGGCGTTCAAAACTGATTAATATAAACATACATTAATATATATACCCGTTTATAATCCCTGCATTGTTAACATCCTGTGACGGTGATGGGAAGTGGGAATAATGAATTATTCTAACTCATATTATAATACTACTTATATAGGTATATAAATTAAAATAACTCGAGTATAATAGTTGGGTAGCTTTAAATGTATAATAGTTTTAAATTATTAGGATGAATTTTCCCGATTACTTATTTAAAATTCAACACTATCCTAATATTATAACTATAACTATAACTAATAACAATATTATATTATTATTAAATTTATCTTTTTATTAAAAATATTATAATATTTTATTTATTATTATTTAGTAATTACCAAAGTCCTATTTTTAAATCTCCAACCACTCACTATTCTTATTGGATCTCTTTCTATTCAACCTGTTTTAAATGTCGCGAAACTCATTCATAAACATTTTTTTACGGTCTAGTAACAAAGTATTAGTGGATGGTGTGTTTGGTGTGGGATCGTGGGGAATGGGGATGACAATATTAAATAAATTCATTTTTTAAAATACATAAAATCATCTTACTTGGTTTAAGCATCTATATAGTTTAGCTTAGCTGCGCCGATCGAAAAACTACTTAACAATAAATTAACGATCTAAGTCCTCCTGTTTCAAGCTATTCTACTTGTTGTTCAAACTACCCAGAGTTAAAAAATATTCAATAATTGTAATGGCATTCTTGATTTGGTTATAATTGAGAGAGGAGAGGTGGAACACATAGTTCTGAGGTTTGAACTATAGCAGTAATTTAAATAAATAAAATTCACTGGAAAAAAAATCGTGTTAAAATAGTTGTGACAATTTTGTCTTTTTAATAATATTTTACTGTTTCACTCATACTAAAATAGTAAAATATAGTAGATAAATAGGTATACATTTTAAATTATTCATAAAATGTATATCAGTTGAGGTGTTAAGGGTCTGGGTGTTTGGGAATTCTTTACAATTTGTACACCCCTAAAAATATTGGTCAAGTTACGCATATGATCTGATAATTAAAAAATCACCCTTTATAGATATCAAGTTAGATATAGTACCTATGTTAAATTAGTATTTATTAGCACTAAGCGAAATAAATATTAAATAGTACCAAAATATAATGCAATTTTATTGTCGACATCTAGCAGCATTTTGAGACAACAGTCAGTATATATATTATTATAATATAATAATATATATACCTTGTTGGCTTGCTCCAATATATGGGTGGAACTCCACATTATCACAAATAGATAACAATTTATCTATAGGAAATTGTATAAAATAATAAAACGACAGGATTATATAGTTTTAAAAATAGCAAAGTACACAGACATTTGGTGTAAAATTATTTTTATAAATATGAAAAAATAAAAATACAATATCGTTTACAAATATTTATCGTTACACAATATAATAAAAGTGTTGATGTAACAAAAACATTAAGTAGGTAATAGGTATAACTATAATGTACCTATTATAATTAAAATATTATTATGTACATGTGCACGGAGTATAATATGCACATTTATAAAACAACATTATCTATAGTAAAAAGACAATATTTTCTCCTTGTTCGAGTTGAAGTGCTACTTTGTCGCTGGACGTTGCTCGATCAGCTGGCCCCGATAACATGGCCGTGGCGAAAGTGAGAACAATACCAAAAGCTGCAGTGTACAAACCTGATCCTATAAAATCACATTACAAAATATATTATTTTTAAGGCAACGAGAAGGTAAAAGCACAATTGGCGAGGTATTTTCTACAAAAATCCTTACACATATATTATATTATGTTCTTTTAAATGAAGAGTGTCCGCATATTATTTTCATGTATTTATGTCTGCCACAAGTATTTTTACAGAACGAAAAAATAAAAACACATCACAGATGCAGCTAGAACAGCTCAACCACCGAAAATTATGCAAAGCATCTTCAAAATTAAAATAATATTTTGGTAATAGACATACTTTTTTAATATTATTAATTGGCTCATTTTGCAGGGTATGAATATTTTACCTCTCCCCCTTAAAATTCAATAAAATCTTCACCTGTTAGGTGGACCCATGCAATGGCGAAGCCAGGGGGTTTTATGTGTTTAACCCCTCTCCCATCGAACATTTTTCCCATAATAAATGTATTATTTATATATGAGAACTGTAAAAACTTGGTTTGATTTTTACTTACAACCCCCCCCCCCCCCCCCCATCAAGAGATAATATCCTTAATTCTCGTCATAGATGATTTAGCTTAAAATATTACCTCCGACATCTGGGTGGATTAAACCACTACGTATACAGTATTTTAAATTCGAAAAATTAATAATATGAGTAGACTGGGGAAACTGCAGGAACCATAGCGGTTTATTGTAAATATAATGTAATAACTAATAGGCAATCGTATTTTTTAGATTTTACACGCCCTGGACCAGGAAATCCGTGGAACGTGGAACATCGTGTCGTGGCCTAAAATACAATTTGATTTTTTAAAAAGAACTCATTATATCTATTTACGTAATAATAGGTTATAGGTATCTATAGCAGTATAAGGCACAGTGCTCGTGTTTATGCTAATTGTAAAACTTTGGATAAACTCCTATAGTAATTCGTTTTCTTTATAATAATGTCTGTGTTGTCTCCATCTTACATACGTACGATATAGACAAAACGCGTTTACGCAGTCCGAGTATAAATCGTTCAATTTTGGTTCTAGAGTAAAAATACTTATTATAAAATTGAATTGTGACAATATTTGTGATATCGAACTATGGCGTTTCTTTCCATTACACCCAATATAACGCTCATTATATCGTTTAGAAATAGCAAAAATGTCAACATTTTTAAAATACCTTTAACTTTTCAAAATTTATTTTTTTTTAAACTCAACGTTTTGCCCCAAAAATATTGTCATCTTTTAATTTTGCACTAGGTGTTTTTATTCTAACACCAAAATTGAGCGAGTTCTACTCAGACTGCGTAAACGCATTTTGTCTATGTCGTACCTACGTATGTAAGACGGAGACAATACATGAGGGTGTGACGTCCTCTTATTATGTTCTCGAGTTTTGATAATCAGCTAGTCGTTTAAATGTATTATTAAAATATATAGGTATACGCATCATGATCATACCATTCGTGCAATCCGCAGAGACAAAAGGCACGGATTGAGTTCCACACAGCACCACCACGCGTTCCGAACCCCAACCAGCGGCGAAACAAATTACTCCGATCAGATAGAGTAAAACTAAAAGACATAAATAAACAATTCGTCACATGATTAAACATTTACGCATTATTATATTAAATAAATCCTTTACTCTATACTATATAGGGATACAGCGACTTTACTGTCGTAAGTTCTTATATGAAGTTACTGATAACGACTATTATACATAATGTAACAATGTTACATATAAAAAAAAATTTTTTTTATAATAGTATTTTGTTACTGTTTGTAATTATAAATCTATAGAATTAATAAAAAAAAATATTTTATTTATATTATTTACAAAGAATTTCGTATTTATATTCAAAGGTAAAAACTAAAACTAATTTATCATATTGTGATAAATTATATCATATGATATTTATGATCACCCTTATCAATGAATATCCACGAGCTTATGAATTGCATTCATTTACTAAGGTACCTATTATTATAGTTCTCATTATACGATTATCATGAATTGTGGCCTTTTAAATTTATACATTTTTAATATATTGGTACATTTATACAGTTTTTTCATTCCCTAATCATTACACTGCTGCAGTATTATTTAGTGTTTTCTTAATAATTAAATACCTAACTATTTTCACTTCTTAGTACGATCGGTTACCTATACATTTTAATTTATTGATATGGTAATTGGTTCTTTATATTTACATCTAAAAAAATTATTGGACATATTATGATATATTTACCTACACGGACAATATAGTTATTCAAAGTTTTCCATGTAATTTTTTTTTAAATGAACTTAACTTATTAATTGGATTTGTGTAGGTAACCTTTAAGTATTCAAAATGTCTATAAATTTCATTTTTAATTTAATTGGAAAAAAATAGCTGAAGTACTTAACTGAACTAAGATAAAAATTGCATAAATTTGCCCAGCATAGGAACGTAGAAGTAAAGAGGCCGACAATGTTTTTAATTTTAATTTTATTTTTTATGAATTATTTCAAATTAAGTTAAAGTAGAAAAAAATTGATCGATTTGTAAAGTGGGATGCACCGATTGAGGAGGAAATAAAATAATAAGTTAATCTGACAACGGGGGAGTTCTGTTTCGCCCATGAATTTACTTTGGAAGATGTATGGAACTATAATAAAGTTATTATAAGAAGAAACACGACATTTTATGTTTGATAAATATGTTTGATCAGGTACATCCAACGAATCGTTGATAATGGATGAAATTAACTTGACGGTGGCGTCAGAACGACGAGATGATAGTATAGAGGTATGTAACTATGTAAGTTTATTTATAAATTACGGTACTCTATAATTCTATATATTATATAGTCTATGTTTTCAGGATATAATAGGTACGCCACCACTATAGGTACCTCAAGTAAGTATAGCTGCACGCGAAATATGGCAATTTATATTATATTACACGTACCGCATAACGTTCCATATGCCCATATAGTATGTACTGTAATGAGCTATATTATTATATGAAATACTTGATGATAATTCTATGATAATCATATAACATATATTTGATTATTACCAGCAAGTCCTTGCCCGGAACCAGCTATTCCAAACACGCTTTTCTTCCTTATCGATTGCTTGCAAAAGCTGCCCACGGCCATGGCGGACATTAAAAAGCTGACGAAAACACCAGCGGACATCAACACTAAGCCAACCTTCCACACAAACGGGAACATCAACGAATCCGTGGCTAGTCCTTCGACGGCGAACGAACCGCAGTGCTGGTGGCCGTTGATTTTCTTACACCGGTAGTAAATTCCGACGGACGGACGGCAGCGCACTTCGTAGTACGGTGAATCCAAGGTGTTGTTCGCTGTGGACATAAACAAAACAATCCTACGGTTATTAATTCCACCATGGGCGTAGGGTGTTCAAACACCCCCCGAAATTAAATAAAACAATTTCGAGCTTTTTGTGAATTTGTTCGAGAATGTTATTAACTTGTATATTATGTACTAGACAAGAACTTCCATTGAGGGGAAAAATTGATTTTGATAATGGGCTTGACTGTGATAATAAAAACGATGGTACATTTAGATCACTTTTACGATTTCGAGTTGATGCAGGTGATACTGTCTTAGAAGATCATTTTATTAACGACAATAGTAGATTACAATATACAAGTCCCTCTATTCAAAATGAATTCATTGATATATGTAGTAAAATAATTAAAAATAAAATTGTAGATAATGTAAACAGTTATAAATATTTTGCGGTCCTAGCTGACGAAAAAACCTATATAATATCTAATGTTGAATAAAGTTCGTTATGTTTAAGATATCTAGATGTAATAAATAATGTACCTAATTCGTGAGAATTTCCTCGAATTCATTCCTGTTCATGACATGACGGGCCATGGCCCGTGGATTAGCATTAACAATTATAACACGACTAAAAGAAAATGGAATTAATTTGAATTTTATGATTGGACAAGGCTACGATGGAGAAGCATCAATAAGTGGTCATTTGAAGGACGCACAAACTATTATTCGTTCGAATATCCAAAAGCATTGTATGTGCATTGTAGCGCTCATTCCCTAAATTTAGCAATTGGTTATGCGCTTATGCCTGTCAAATTCAAATGATTAGAAACTGCATGGGTACTGTGAAGTCCAATACATCATTTTTTTTAAAATCTGCCCAATGCACTAATATATTAAAAACACATATTAAAACTTCTTTAGCAGAGTCCAATCATGATAGATTAATTTCAATGTGGGAAACCAGATGGGTTCAAAAGCACGAGTCCATAAAACGATTTCATGAAATGTACATTCCCATAATACATACTTTAGAAGAACACCAAGAAGTAATAAATAACGAAATATCACAAAAAGCACATCAATTTCTAGCAACTATTATCAAACCCGATTTCATATGGGCATTTAACGTAACTGAAAAAGTTTTTTCTTTTACACTTCAAGTTTGTAAATATTTACAAAAAATTAATTGTGATCTTACCAAAGCACGTGATCATGTTCAAGTTGTCATTGATTCATTAAATACTCTATGTCAAAATGCTGATATGGAATTTAACCTAATATTTATGTAGGTTGCACAATGAGTGTACCAAGATTTTCAAAAAAACAAATTAATCGAGACAATTATAAAGATTCTACGCCGGATGAATATTATAGAACAGCACTTTTTATAGCACCATTTCTTGATCATTCCATAACACATTTAAAAAGTAAGTTTGAACAGCATTATGATTTAATTTTATCTTTTCAAAATATTATGCCGAATAAAGTTGTTTTTACAAATGAGAAAGATGTTATTAATTTATGGGATTTTTACAAGACAATACTTTCGGATCATCAACAGTTTAATTCGCAATATTTATTGAGATATATTCACTGAAATAGTGCACTGGTGCAGTATGCAAGTGAGTATTGTGAATTATTTTACATGTATGGTACGTTGTAGTATAATGATAAAATATTTTAGACGTATAGTATAAATTAGTCAACTGTAGGGTAAAATTTGGAGAGGTTTAAAGATATTTATTAAATAATAATGTTAATATTATTATATAGATATTATTTTAAAATGTCCTAAAGTCCACTAGCCGTTTCCTAGATATTGAATATAGTAACTTGGACATATTGGCAAAAAATGTGACCTAGATGAACAAAAATGGTTCTAAGGCGGTCTATGCGGTTGGATACTGTCTTTAAGCGTAATATTCTTAAATAGTTAAATGCAATGTACGTTTAATTTTCATGGACTTACTTTCAGTGGACGGCGATTTACTGGATATACAGTTGTAATCAGTAGGTCCGATGAGCCATTTCGGCGAGTAAATGGCCGTGAATAGAGTAATGGTGGACACCACACTCAACGTCACCCACAGTAGACTTTTGGCGGTTAGAATGAAATACATCTGCACACAAATAATTAACTAAAATATAATAATTAAATATTATATATTATATTTTGTATTTAATTAATTAAGTCATTTTAACATTATAATTTTTTTTTTTACCTTTCGAACGAATATTTTTTCTTTAAAAAATTAAAATCATATAAAGTAAATAGGTACACTATTATAATGAAATAATACAAAATGCAAATAAACATAATATAATGTATGTATTATATTATACTATTAGTAGATAATTAGTGTTGAGTTCATTTTGTATTATCTCTGATATATTATGGCAGATAATAAATTGGATATCGCACGAACGCAGTATCGCCCATGTATATATAGACGTGCACCGTAAACAAAGCATAATATGCCGAGGTAAAGGGCCCCGGGTTATTTTACCAAATTAAAAACGTTAAACCCGTCGTGGGGAACCTCCGCCGCGGCTATATTATAGGCGTATATAACACAGCGGCTCTCGTTTGATTATTGCGGCGAAACCGCCTTATAATACTACATAGTACAATAGTATATACTATATAGATATAAATATAGGAGGTGTGCGCTGCACGAATAACCGGCCCCTCTGATATAATAATATATCATGGTCTACACGTGTTCGTATGGTGCCAAAGTGACGTTGCTACACATCGACTACAAAAATTCACGTATATAACTGTATACGTTTAATATTTTAATAACAACATAACAAACGATGACGTTATAATGAAATATATTGGTGCTTCTTTAATAGATGGGAAAAAAAGGTTTTCATCCACCGTCTGCGCACATAATAATAATAACAATAAAACCTATTCCATTATAATATGGCCCATGTATAGGTACTTGTATTACAATATGTGTGTGTTGAGTGACTCATGTCTCGTAACGTATATGTATATATGTTTAATCTGTCGTATGTAATATTATATACCCTCTTATTGCGTTTACCTCCATTCGTCTTAGTCACGAACGCGAGGCATCCCGACCCTGCGCGCGCTCATCAACCCTCGAAAAATAAGAATTCCCCCGACTAGCGGTCGAGACGGTCTACACTCTGCAGCGAGCACCGCACCTGGTTCAGACTGCTCAACTGCAGCATGACGGGCATGATGTGTGAGTGTGTGAACCGCGCTAGGAAACTGACGACAACGATAATAATACAATAATAATAATTTAATTATATTACCTATGCGCGTATATTGATATTGCCCGTTTCGTACCTATATTGTTTTATAATTTTGTCCATGTCCGAAAACAACACCGGAACAACACTATCGGAATTTTCTTTTGACATTACTACTGTAGGTAGGTACCAATAAAATAAAATTATTCTATTATACTTCGCGCGTGTCTTATACCATACGTTTATATTGTCGTTGTACCATCTTCATTATAATATATAATATATATTATATATGCGTCTACACTTGAGCGTAGGTATACCTATATTGTGTTTCGTTACTAAAAGAATACGCATACGTATATATTATATACTATAATATTATGAGAATAAAATAATATATTAGAGAGAGGCAGCAATAGGCCACTCGGCACGAATAATAATTCGATATTATTCTGGACGGCATGTGGTGTGCGGCCGTGATTTGAAAGAGAAAAATATACACCCGAATAAAAAAAGGAATTAAAAATGGCGTTTAAATATTCACGACGTAATAGGAGACCCTTAATGTGTTATTTTTCTGTTTTCTTAACCGGCTACATAATATAATGAACGAACGAAAATTAAAACCAGCTATATAATATTGACGTCTTAATTTACATCATCAGACCGGTATATCATAAGTTATAACGCACTGCACATAATATTATTTATTATATAGAATTGTAGAAGACTAAGGTAGTAGGTACAATATAAGGTGATTTTTTATAAGGCAAACCCCCATTATTGCGAATAGGTAGTAATAATATTTTTGGAAATATTTTTTAAGTTGTTAACTTTTTGAAAGAAAGCGTACATTTATTATTTCATATGACTTAACACCATATTATACATTTCTGAGCATTTCAATTTATAAAAATCAAGTTCCGAACGAGTACCCAGTTAATAAGTTATAAGCATTTAAAGTAAATGAGCGGATTTAAAATACTACATTTAAACTCTTAAAAAAATATATTCTGCTTGGGAGTTTAAAATAAAAAATATTTTCTGTCATTCAACAAATTAAAAATTAAAAAAGTAATAACGGTAAAAATATATTTTTTTTTAATAATGTTGATTTTTAATAACATCAAATTTTAAAATATTTCAAAAAATTATAACTTTTTGAGAAAATGAGTGTGAGCCATAAACGCACCTCCGCATTACCGATCTAAATCGAAAAACGCGCGTGACTGTGGAACGAAAAGAATCACCTTGTGTATAATATAAAATTGTAGCACTAAACTCACGTGTTTTTCTCTGTTGCTTAGGGCTACATTAATATAATATATTATAATAATACCTACCTATATCATAATTTGTGAAATATTTTTATACTCTATAATATATATTATGCAGTCCAGTGTCCACACGTGTAAAAAACGTATAGTATACTACTATATAGTAGGTTACTCGATGCCCGACACCTGTATATTAATGTGGTGCACTGACGCGTACACTTCGTCGAAATGGTTCGTAGTCACTATATACAGTGAGTAAGCCTTATATACTAGAATATTAAGATCTAAAGAGTAAAGAATAAGCAAACTCACGTATACCTGCAGTGGTTATCACAGTCTCGTAAATCATAATACTTAATAATAGTGTATACCTATTATATTATAATAGGTATATACACTATGGTCTATGACTATACAGTATTATAGGTACAGGCGGGGGCGTATTTAAAAGTACAAAATGGGATGGAGGGGCACAAAAATACACATAATATGTAATCATAATCAGTTATACTTTTAGACCATGTATAAATTGTGTCTTGAATAAAGTGTGCCCCTTGTGCCCCCCCCCCCCTAAATACGCCAATACCGTTCAAGTATGAAGTATACTTAATTATATTAGGTATAATATACGTACAACAATTGATTATAAATACTAGAACGTACAATTAATTTTCAGTGCTTGGGAATATTTTTTTCAGATTTTTTATAACAGAAAAATATAATTTATAACGCCAAATTGTTCATCCTGAGTAATTTTATAATTTTGGTACCTTAGAATATACATATTACTATGGGGAATAAAACAGTTTGGAAAGAAATACACATTATAATATTTGTATGCCTGCGTGTAAAGCAAATTATAATAAAAAAAAACATAATACCTATACTATAATGTATATAGTGTATAATATTAGGTAGATATAGAAGTAATGTACTTTGTATAATATGGTTATCATTCTACATCAATGTTGATTGTTGAATACAATGTTTCGTTGTAATTCGTTGTGTCGTCCCAAAAGTGTCGGAATGAAAACTGATTTATATATTTTAATATGTATTAAACATACACATAACTTAAACACGCTATGCATTTATAGTTTACACCATAAGACTCTGTATACGATGGACTTTCCTAATATTTATTTTATGAGTGACGGACGATGACGAACAACTGTGCAAAACTAAATGTATACAAATACATACTATACTGTATATTATAATATATACATTTTAATTGTAGCTAGATTAAACCATTTCAAAAATCCGTACCTTTTTCGTTTTTCTTTTACTTAAAATAACTTAATTGTACTATATAAATATGTTGATGGGGAATTAATAAAATATATTGACTATATCCAGAGTAGATATTCTATACGATGTCGATCAGTGGCGTATTTACGGGGGGGAATAGATCCCCCCTTGACCTTTTTTTTTTGTAAAATTAAGTTTACTTATTTTCTGTATTTCTCAATATGATACTATTTTTAAGTTTTAAGTGGGTACCTATATCTGTTTTCTAAATGTTCTAGCCGTGGTAATTTATCCGCTTTGATATAGGTACTATACGCCACTAGTCGTTCGTGGCATAAATATCGGAAAATAAAAACATATATCTTTATGGTGGTATGGTATGCTATATTTTTGAATTCTCTGCGAATTATTTTTCATGCATGAGTGTTTATAATAAACCCGATAAATAGTCGGTAAATAAAACAAAATTACCATGAAAACTGTAGATTTACCATAGGGCATGGGTTTATTTTTAGTGACTGAAAACATTGTATTCACCTCTGGGTTACATGCTTTAGATGTTTTTGATAAAGAGGTTTATCCAAATATTCATGAACTCTTGAAAATATTTTGTACTTTGCCTGTATCAACTGCTATACCTACACCTGAACGATGTTTTTCAAGTTTTTATTAAGTATTAAGTCTTATCTAATAAATAGTATGACAGAAGTAAATATTTTATCAATTTTCCTATCTAATATTGAATAATAACTATAAATTAAATAGTAATTATTATATACTTTGTTTATTATAACCTACTTAGACACTTAGGGCTCGTTTTACAATCATAGTTTAAATTTTACCAGTCGAATTCCGCGGTTTAACATTAGTTTAACTATTGTAATACGGACCCTTATAAGAGGACGCTACACCCGCGTGTGTTGTTTCTGTCTTACACACGCACGACATAGGAAATTGTCGTTCACTATTCTCAATAGTGAGCTGTTAGTTTTGATACTAGAGTGAATCAACCTATTATCAAACGATTTTCATTTTCGAGAAAAATAAGGGTATGTGAAGTATCAAAAATTAAAAATTCTCATATCTTGCTTGAAAATTAAAATATTAAAAAATCGCCCACGCAAGACCCAGATTATGTTCTTAACTAAATGTTTGATAATAGGTCATTTCACCCTATCGCCATCAAAACCAACAGCACACTATTGAGAATAGTGAACGACAATTTGCTATGTCGTGCTTGTGTAAGACGGAGACAACACATACGGGTGTAGCGTCGTCTTAATGTGTTGGTTTTATTCGCATGTCACCGGTCAATACAATAATCATGCCAGATAAGCTTATCGATGAACTGAGCATCCAAAAAAATAGAAAACAGGATTTTGTATTATAACTATTTTTTTTGTTTATAAACACGGGATTGTCGTTAGTATGAATTTATAATAAATGCTATTAGGTACTATAAAATTTGTGTTGATTCTTATTTCACCTTGATCCACACTAAACTCAACAAGTTAGAGGATTTTAAAAATGTATATTATATTCGTATTTATTGAGTGTACCTATTATTATATATTTCATCCCTCCCCCTATCTAAATTCCTAAATAGTAAATACGCCACTGATGTCGATGTAATTCGAAAAACACGCATTGGGAAGCGATCTAGAGATAAAAATGTATACAAGTGTGTATAGTATTAAGCAATAGCCCATCTTCCGTTGAAACAAACAGATACATTTCGTAAGAATTAAAATTGTGAAACTTTTAGTACCTAGTTATTAAGTAATTTCAAGTATAAAACTGCTTAAAATAACTAAGTAGGTACCTAAGTTTGTCGTGTAGAATTAAGTTGTGAAATCATTCACTTTTCTAGTCTTATACTAGAAATCATACTCCATATTTAACATAATAAATTTACAATGACTCACGGAGTTGTATGTGTTATATAGATACTTAAATGTATACAAATTACATATTATACATACGAAATTAAAACAAGACTTAAACCACAGATGCCTATGTCCTATATGTATATTTACAACGAATAATTATTAAATCATGTTTTTATATACAGGTACGTATCAATATTTTACATTTTAATCGTCAAATGTCAATTAATATCAAGTTTGTTTTTGTTAATCGTCTCTACGTCTAATTACGAGTGAATATTTTATTCGAGTTGAACACAACTACGGGCACTGTGCAACTGCAGTCTACAGTTCACCTGAGCAACCGGTTTGAAATTTGAAAAATCACATACTGCAGGATAAAAAAAAGTTACCAGACGGAATAGAGAGAACGATAAAAGAAGAAATCGAAATAGAAAATATTTATCATTACAGTTTAAAACATTTTATGTGTCTACCAACAAATATACCTATACATAATTATAAACAATGGTCTAAATATAATAATATTGTAATAAATAATAATATAGTACCTTCACGTGCCGTCTTTAACAAACATTAATACACTTTTTAAATTATTTTTTTGAATTATTTAAAATTGACTATGGATAAAATGTTAATAAAGTTAATATCGTTTACATTATCATAGTCAAGTATAATACCTAAGTATCGTATTCCATTTGAATTATTAAAATTTTATAGTACCTACCTAATACCTATCTATGAAATAAGATGTCTTTATACTTTTTTTTTTTAAAGAATAATAGATTTTTATCATTTTTTTTTTTTTTTTGAATTGATACTATCAATCGATGACATTATACTGTTAATTGTAAACATGACTATTTTATTGCATTAAATTTTCAAAGCTAAAATATTATATTCTGACGATTCACTTATTAAACACATATTCAGATTACCAAGGGTTTGGCGTTTCGAATTACGATGGGTAGGTACCTATAAACCGTAAACTACCATCGAGAATTTGAGACCACAGCTGTTAATGCAGTAATCTTTAAATTTTACTTTTAAAAACGTATATTTATTTTTACCACATAGAAGATATAGTATTTCTCAGACTATATTATAATAACATTTAGAATAAAATAACGATTAAAAACTGGTTAGGTAGGTACTCAGATGTAAATTCCCCTATATCTATTACCTATATAGGTACTAATTATAACTAAATATTATATAATTATTAATTATGGTTATTGAAAATATATATGTAGGTATCTCTTATACAACTCTTAAAACTTAAAAACTATATTGTTCGTTTAACTCATGTGACGAATATTATTATACAATTTCGTTAAATGCAAAAAATAATTGTTTTTTGAACGACAGAGGATTTTTTTTACTAATTTATTTTCTTAATTGAACTCAAAACATATACGGCAACGAGCGGTCTTGGCCTTCTCCTAATTATGCATGTAGACGTTTGTAGTCTTATAATATAGTAAGATTATTATAGGTTCCTGCAATGGAATATTATATACTTATGTCCTAGGCATTTATCAAATATCTATATTTAACTTAAAATAAGGTGTCTGGTGAAACTTTCTACTGTCTACTCGCTGGTGTCTCGTGTATAATATAATAATATACACGCGTAAATACAGTATACTCACTGTACAATGCACGGACATATTGGAGCAGCTGTTCATTTTCATGTATAAATATTCGTCATTTAAGTTATTTTAAAATATTCTATGCTATCTAGTATCTAGTCATTGTTAGTTTACTTAAATGTAATGAGTAATAAAAATATGGACTATGAACATTGATTAAATATCAATAATTTAATCACTGCTATAATATATTTATAATATAAACTATAGGTATTATACCTACATAAAAATATACTTTTATATCATCAAATGTACTAACAGTCATAAAATAAATTATTACAACAGCTGCAAAAATTAATATTTACAGTATTTATGTGTAGTGTCTACTTAGTAACTACAAAATACATACTTAACTTAAGTTATAATATTAATAAATCATAATTCATAAATAAAAAATGTATACCTATTGTATAACCAATACAAATAGAATATTTTAATGCATCTTTCAATATTAAATGTCATGTATTCGTACTATATTCAGGTGCCCAAGTGTTCAGGTAGTTTATATCTTTTGTAAGAATTTTAACTATTTAAAATACCTACATATACTACGCACTGCTACACCCAGATCCTAATACGTATTATATATATATATGTAACTATTATATAACAATAATATTCAATTTAGTCGTTATAACGATTTTCGATGCATTAAAATTATTTTTATGTAGGGTATCTACACAGATTCTACAGCATTAATTAAATGTATTAAAGTGTCAAATAAACACATTTGTTGTACACAGAACTAAACTATAATAATTAAAATCGACGATTGCCAATAATAAATTAATATCAATATATCATTAATGACTATTCAGGTGAAAATCTCCAAATGTATAAAAGAATAAAATAGGGATTTAATATTCTAATGAATTATGAGTTATGACATTATAAAATATATTTTTAGTTATTACTTATACAATAATGTATCCCCTTTATCAAGTTTTAGAGAAAAAAATTATTCATGATTGATTCCAATGTCCATTACAAATAGCATTATGCAGTGGCGTACATTCAAATTTGCTCTGGGGGGGTTCAAAAAAAATAACCAACACTAAAACCTTCTCTTTAAAACTACCCATTTTCCTAACAATTACACGTTAGGTACAATGGGGTCATTGTATAATGGGTTGTATTAGACTTGAGTTCAATGATAAAATATCATTGTATAAGAAAGACGATTCTGAGCGAGGACGGTTTGTCACTCTGGATATTTTATACTGTTATTAATTATTTTATCATGTAAGTTGAATTAATATTATAATATTATAATTTTTTATTCGTTTCTATGGTGATAAACAAAACGTTAGAAATTAAAATCCCATTTTTAGCGTTTTTTCGTAATTTTTCGGTGGTTTTTCCCGTGGCATTAAAAACTATTGAGAAAATCAGAAAATAACCTCTCTAAAGTACCATCTTGATCCAATTTGCTAAAAGATAAGGTACTATATGTTGAAATCGAAGCACTCCTTCAGGAAGAAATTTTGTATACAGGAACAGAATATATATAAAAAAAAAATAAACACCATTATAAAAACAATATAGCTTCCTCACTCCGCTCAGAATCTAAAATAGTAGATACGAAAATCCATTTTATATGACATTGTCGACGTACGCCGACCTAGCACGGCGGCAGTCAGCAATGGAGATGTTGGTATAGTGTTTTAATGTTTTAATGTTTTTCTAACTTTTCATAATAACTTCTATTTTTATGAAATAATTACAATTTAAACATGAATAAATAAATTATTTCAGACTATTTTTTTAATAATCAGAAATCAAAATTAACCGAAAATAACCGAAATTAACCGGTATTTTTCAAAACCGGTATTAACCGGTTCTAGAACCGTTATATTTTTTTAAAAAATCGAAACAAAATCGGAACCCTTAAACAAATTAATTTAATAACCGGAACCGAAACACCCAACAGGTTCCAGTCCCTGCCTTTATGTAGAAAAAAATATTTTTGTTAGTTATTTTTAAATATAGTAGTAGGTTACAAATAAATAATGATAATAATTACATATAAGTCTTTATGTTATACTTATAAAGAAATATTAAAAAATATATAAGTTGTATAAAATACTAAAATGTATAAATGAATACGTAATATTTATAAAAATAATTTTTGTTGTCAACTAAATATAGAAAACTATGATAATAATTACAATTCCTGTCATAATTCATTTTTTTTACTCACTTTTGTTAGCACTGTTTAGGTTAGGTTGCTGGTTCACTACTTTTTAAAGTAGTTATTTGAAACCAACTTAACAAAATCATTGTGTATTATATCAAACTTTTTTTTGGTCGAAAAGTGAATCGGCCGAAAAGGTAAGGGTACGTTTTTGGTCGTATTAAGATGTATTAATGTCTGCACGCAACTAACTGACTGTGTACGATCAAATGTCTATTTTGATTGATATACGGCACATAATTTCGTTATGAAATCTTTTTTCGTTGTTGGTAAAGTATAGTGTTATACTCAATAGTCAAATTATTATAACGTATGTTTGTGTATACACGGATGATTAATAATAAGAAATTTATCAATAATATCACAATTTTTTTTTTGGTCCTGGGGGGGAATTGATCCCGAAAACCCCCACCGTATATACGCCACTGGCATTATGCCACTACAAAAGTATAACTATAAACTTTATAAAGTAGTTATAAGATATACAACGAACATATTATACTTACACAAATAATTTATAGTATTGAAACAGTTTTTAAATAAATATTTTTTTAAGTGAAAAGTTAAAATAAACAACTTAGATTCTATTTTTAAATGACTATAATATTCCCACGCGATAACAATATGATGTGAATTACAAATAAATAAGATTTAATAATAATTAGTCAATTTTATGTGCTAAGTGCAAATAATATTATATAAGTAGGTACCAAGTATAAATGTATAATACCAATCATATATTTTATACAAATATTGTTTATGTACAATGTACATAAAATATTAATATATTATAAATCCAATCCATACATAGGTGTGTACAAATTGCAAGTGTGTAAGACGTTAATTACTTATTTATGTGATATTTCAGTTTAAAAACCGTCTTTATTTTTTACAATGAATTAGGATGGGTGCATAACAATGAGTACAGTTTGCGTTTTTATTTATTAGTTATTACTTACTACAATTATTATTACAGGATAATTGTCCATTCAAAATTTAATAATTTAATATTTGTTTCATACCTTCATTTTTTGAACAACATATGTTTACTATCAATCACTTATAATGGCACCTAGCCACCTAGGTACTTAAAATCTAGTTTCGACTTTATTGTTGACATTTACTAGTAGTTACTAAGCAAATTAGTTCTGTTACGTCTTTAATGAGTTTTAAGTATATTTTGTATTATTAATTACAAATTGTCCGAAAATTAGAACAATATTGCAATCTCAAATATTCAAAATATTTACTACTTACATACCTAATAATATAACGATGCAGACAACAGAATTACAACGTCCATCAGGAGGTAATTAAACTATATTTGTTCATATATTCATATTTTGCATACATGCAATAATAATTGTTAATTATCAAATATATTTAGGAACATTACAATTTTTAAACCGTAGAATTTAATTTAGTAAATATTTACTTTTTTTTAATTTTTCATAGCTTATACGTACGTAGTTTAGGACTATTAACACTTATAAAATGTTTATACGTCCATATTCTTTAAAATGGTCTTAAAAAAACATAAATGTAGGTATATATAGATTAATAAATATATAATAATATTATGTACCTACTATTAGCTATATTTTATTGTACCTTTAGTTATAATTATAATTATTCAAACTGATATTTATGTACCTATTAAAAGGAATATGTCTCTTATTTTGTGTTATGTACTCGTATAATTAATGTACTATTAATAAACATATTTTATAGTAAGTAGGTACCTACCTAAGTAAAAAATTAAACAATCCATATGTTTTATAGTATTTTATTAGAAATAAAAGTATATTGAAGATCTACAGAATCCATAACTGAAAAGTCCTAAAAAATAAACTTCTTAGTTTGTGATCGTGTTTTAGGAATATAATTTAGAATACATAGATTCGATGCAGGAACATTTTACTATATGGGTTTACTACACTACATGTTTATTTTGGAATTAGTTCGACAGTAAGGTACATTTTATAAAGAAAAAAAGTTGAGCCAAACGAATACAAATACATTTAAATAGTGAAATCAATAACAATACAATAAACATGAAGACTATACTTACCCCGTAATATTTTATAAGTAATTTAAAAAATATATAATATGTACCTATTACCTAAATATAATAAATTACGTTTAGTCATAATGATATTTTAACTACCCATTTAAAAAACATATTGACATGTTGATTATTAAATATAAACATAAAGGTAATATAAATTTTATCGAATTCAATCTTGAATATTTTCACAAATTAAAAAATAAGCTAGGTAACCGGTGTCAACTGTCAACCTATAAATTTAATAATTTACAACAAAAATATGATTGAAATAAACTATTTAATACAATTTACGAATACGTTAATACCTAACTCTGTAACACGATGATTCACCAAGCATGCCAACTCCTAATTTGAATTTTAGAATCTTTAAATATACCTACTATTGAAGACCATATTTTTAATCTATTGGATTCTTATACCTACTTTATAAAGAGTGTCATTGGACATGAAAACTCCTTTTTAGATTCTGAGTGGAACGATGAATGTATTGATTTTACAATGATGTGTGTTTTTTTTTTTTTTTTTTGTGTCTGTTATCACCTTTTAGGACAGAAAAAGTGCTTCGATTTTCTTCCACAGTATCTTTTCTGATAGGAAAGTGAATCTAGTTGGTACTTTGGGGGGTCAAAAGTAAAATTAGTTCATTTGAAGAAAATCGTTACGTAAGAAATCGAGTGAATATCAAATGTTGTAAAAATATGAATTTCAAACGCTCATAAAAATTTAATTTGAGTTTCTTATAGAAATTTTTTTTTTGATAAAGGTAGATTAACCTATAAGGAATCTTGTATTACATTTTAAAATCTTAGTTCTAAAAAGAAAAATTTTTACGAATAATTAACTCAAAATAATTTGCTAATTTTCGTGATTTTTACATATTTTGTCAATTTTTGAACTTTAAATGCTAATAAAAAAAACTGTGACTAAGGATTTCTAATATTTTTCAAATGTTATTGTAACAATATAGTAGGAGCCTTGTATTAAATTTTCAAGTATTTTTACTCAACAAATAAAGTTTTATTGACATTCATAGAAAAAAAAACGAATTAAATTGGAAACTGAAATTGTCCGTAAACAGCTCAAAACATTTGGAAAATTTTATGATGTATAGAAAGTGCTAAAATAAACATTCAGTCAAAATAACATGTATCTACGGTCATTTGTTTAAGAGTTGCACCAATAACCCAAATCAATTTTCTCGAAAACGGATTTTGTGTAAAAATTCCCGTTTTTCCTTAATTTTTGTTTTGTTTTTCACGGCACTTTTGAAAACACTTTTAATATCCTAAAAGGAGATGACAGACACAAAAAAAAAAAAAAACACACATCATTGTAAAATCAATACATTCATCGTTCCACTCAGAATCTAAAACCTGGAATAACTATTTTAGTTATTTTCTTGTGATTATATAATATTATTTGTGGGTACTTGAAACTTCTAAAGTATACTATTATATATCTATGATAGTACCACGGTTTGTTGTTGATGTATAACGCGTTACCTAATGGATATTGTGATATGATTAATTTGAAAATTATTAATAATACTATACATAAGTGTACCTATAATAATATGTATGTCTAATATCTAGACTGACAAACCGTCTCCGCTCAGAATCGTTTTTCTTATACAGTGATATTATATCATTGAATTCAAATTTAATACTATCCATTATACAGTGACCCACTTGTAACCTACTGTACAGCAGAGCGACATCCACTTACCCACCTTTTTTTACTTTCTGATGCATTAATGCATCATCGAAATCAAAATTCCACTGAATAGGTTGTTACTGAGTTGTTAAATATTGCACATGATAAGAATAAAAGTCCTTAATAGGTAGGTACCTAATGGTTTTACTTTTATATAAAATATTTAATATAGGTAGGTATGCAATATTTACTATTATTTAGTCTTCTAATAGGTACTTAGTATACTTACCTAAGTAGATCATTTTTACAAATTAAGACTTTAATAGTTTAATATTATTTTACTTTATCACACGGGCTATAATTATTAATATTATCCTTAGTACAATAAAGTATAATAAGTAATAACTCGAAACTATTCGTTCAAATTTCAATTTAGGTGCAACAACATTTTCAAAAAATTATATTATACTAGACAATTTATTGTAAAAATGTAGGTATGGTTCTAATTTGGAAAAATAAAGTTTGTATCGCCATTCGACACCTTTTAAATGGCATAAAAATCTAAGTATTTGAAAATATGGTCTATAATATAAGTAGGTATACTTAGAAATAGAATAACAGCATAATTTAACCGGGAATGGGGGTGAGCTCTGAGCTTGCTTGGTAAATCGCTCTATATAACAGGAAATATGTTGATATAATAATATTATCTTTGTGGCTCGGCGTGGCGCAGTGGCTGAAAGCAATCATGCGCCGTGATAAGCAACGATCGCTGCTATTAGTTCTCGGATGGGTGACCATCCGGGTCCATAGTAGCAAAAACCTTGCCATACATTAATATGTTGCCAACCAATCGTACCAACCATATCAACCCTTCCAACCGTAACCCCTATAATAGCTAATGGCCATAGTTGCCGGGCTAATCAAAAAAATATTATCTTTGTTTTAGTCAATGGTCAGTATTTATTTTTGGTTTTGAATATCATTTCCACTTTTTACCACATTATTTTACTATATCTACATAATACATTCTAAATACACATATTATAACAGCCTAGTGTGATTATCTCCATGAAACGAGTACTACTAATATTACATTTTAAAATGGTAAGCAAATAAAGTATTTTATGAATAGTTTTTATCGGCCGTGATTCGTAATACAGTGCCTAACCTAATGCGTATATAATGCGATTATTGTGGCTTGTACCTATGTGTATGTATATTGAAGAACTATCCATTAGGTTCATACAATTATTCTTCATAAAAACTTATTATAACGTATTAAACTTATTTTGTAGTTATAAACAGAAATCCAATCGATTTAACTAATTAATTATAACATATTATGTACGGGTCTAAAGTACGTTTTAATTTAATAACCTTTGATCCACTGACTCACACGTTACTGATAAAAAACCACTTCGTCCAGACGATTTAAATTAATTAGGTATATATTATTTGTTTTTGACACACTTTGACATTTAATAACCGAAAGACGAAAACCATATTATAATAATATAATGAATTATAACATTTTCGGAATAAGCTATATACAACTGAAATTTATTACTAATTAGTAATTACTATAATACAATATTAGTTATTCTTATTACAAATCGAATAACGCAATACGAACTTAATTTGATTACCTACCTATACGGTATAATATATTATGATGTGTAACTGTAGGATCCATGAGGTATACCACCTACCTATACATAATTATAAAAATATTTTTTTATTTACCGCAAAACTGCAGCCGACGACCGTTTGTCGAACGAAACACTGAAATGTAAATTGTAATGGATAATGATGATATTCGAATTGAATGTTTAAATATCGTTTTACGACGAAACGCGCACTACCTACATTAATACAATTTATTACAATCGCTTGTTGTTACAAAATATATTATATTATACAAACGCGATAACCGAAAAACTACGAACGCAACGACTGCTGTTCCGTGCACGCGGCGTACCGACGACATGCCGTGATCGCGCTTCGTGACCGAATGACTGGGTCTGCGCGTGTGCTGTCTGTTCATCGCCAGCCGCCGTTGCGTACGAATGTAATATGCATAATATAATATTATTATATCATACTCCGATACTCGTATATTATAATATTATTATGAATGGGTTGGTGGTTTCCGCTGCTTCCGCCGGTATACTGTATAGATGCAGTACGTACTTATAAATTATTATTACTGCAGCGGTGCACAGACATAATTTGGAAATGTTTAGAAACATTTACAAAACTTTTTAACAACGATAATATTTTTAATAATAATAGTAAAGTTAACTGATGTCGGTTGTATCCGGAGTCTCCGATTTTTGTCGAGCGTGGGCCTATTACACATTTTGTATAGTACCTATGTATTATGGCTAAACTTAACCAGAATATTATTACTCACGCATTGGTTATTTTATATTCATACACGAAACGATAAAAAAGGAAGGGAATAAAAGAACGTTATAAAAATGCGTATAAACCTACCGCGACCGTTTACCACATCATTGCACGCGTATTACATGTGTGTATACATTTTGTAAAAAAACAACAACAATAACAACTACGAACGAAAACAAAGATGTCGTTATAGACCGTAAAAATTAAAGACTTGCAGCAGGTGGTCAGAGTTCAGAAATGTATGCACCAATTTATACGTCATATAGCTAGGTACTATACTAAACGCGGTATAAGTCGGTTAGATGACGTTAGAATTGTAAAAAAAAAATAAAAATAAAATTAATAATAACGTATGTATTATATGTAATATAACGTCTCGTTATAACACCTTAATTCTTGTCTCGGGGATTTTTTCTTCCATTTTTTTTTTTTTTGAGCAGGACACGCATACGGGTATGTAAAACGACACCACCTGCTGCAAAGATGATCTATGGAAAATATATATATAAAAATATATATGATATTATGTACGTAGTAAAAAAGAAATTAATCGTTTTCCTCGCCCCTTAACACACTGCTACTGGTATATACCTACGCGCGCTGCAGACTCGCCAGGCCCAGCCGGGGTAACATCTGTACGCACACTACGTATAATGTGCGCCTGGAAAAAAGGACCCCTTTTTTTGTCCGATGATGGTCGACTCACTTTTTACTATATTTAATATTATATGAGGGTTTGCTTCTATATAATTTACGCCCTATATGACGTATACGCGCGCATTGCATACTGCAGGGTCATAATATAATGGTTATGTATATACGTCGTGTTTGTTGTTTCGCTTTACACATGTGGATTATAAATCTCCGTCAACGCCTTATAAATAACTCCGTTAACGGTGGTGTTATGTAGGTATGTGTATACGATCATATGAGTATATAACGTATTAACGTATATAGAATGTTGTCGCCCCAAACGATAAATATTAAACTGAACTGTTTATGTGGAACCCGGATGAGAGATAATAATAATAGGAGGGCAATGGGATAAAAATTAAAATAGACAACCGATAATAATTAATAATCATTCTGTACCTATCTATACGACTATACCGATGGCAAGTATAAATTATTAACATATAAGACGGTTTCTCTGGTAAATGAAATCTAACACTGTTAAGGACGACAAATATGTTATAAATTATAATCGTATGCTCAATCACTTTAAATAAGTGATAAACCATATTATATATTTTATATTTATGTAAACGCAGTAGGTACGTCAGTTGCCAGAATACATCAGTATGTATATTATATACTAAACATCTAAACAGATTGTCGTCATAATTTTATCGGACAATTTTTTTATCACTTCAACACTAACTTATTTCTCTATAATTTATAGATATAATATGTATTTTTATTTTGTCTAATACTTGGGGGCTCTACCTCCTGCTCTTGCGGTCTCCAACCCACCATAGTAGGCTTCGCCCCCGCTCGCTATTCGCTTGCTGATCTTCAATCTTTTTTTCTGCAAGTTGAGAGTTTATAACTCGAATATACAAATTCTGAATAAAAAATAATTCAAATATTATAAATTAATAATTATCAACATTTTAAATAAAATATAATACACACATTACTGTAATGCCTCATAAAATATAATATTTTAATTGATTTCTCTTCAAATGTTCATTCAATCCTCATTCCCACGACTACGTGAAGTTGTGAAAATGCACATTATATTACTAAGTGTATATACTGTATATGGTACGACATAATGAGTGACTGGGCGATGTCTACATATTGTTACATTATTGAATAAGTTAAAGTATTTGGACACGCCTGGTATAAAACTTAGGTACCTACTTCAAATGAAATAAAATGCACTTTGTGTAGGTATAGCATTTTGTAATAAAATGAAAAAAAAATGAATGAAACACAATAGGTATATATATTATATAGGTTGATGTATATTATTATGTTAATTCTTTAGATTGTTATACTTTATGTACTAACTTTAATTATCGTTTACAAATCTGTATGCGGTGTGTGTGGGTTTGTGGATAATAAAACTCATAACTTGTTAAAAAAATATATTCTTTTTTATTATAAAATATGATTATAATTTACGAATATATCACTCATTGTTTAATATAAAATACATTTGATTTTCAAGTGACACAATAGTACACAAAATATATTTCATACTTAATCTATTAAAATTTAAAATATAATATTATTTACAACACTGCGGCGTAAACAGAAATTTTCATTGAGAGGGGGTGAATATATATTCATAATCACTACGGTACAATCAATATTTCAATAATTGACGATAGGTACGCATTATGTTCAGGTAGTGCCCTTGCACTAATATTATATAATATAAAAAAGTGGGCTAGTGGGTACTGATCTGCTGTACAGTAGGTGTTTGGATAAGTTGATTGAAGCAATGCAAAAGCAGTTCTGTCCCTGGTTCAAACAGGGGAGAAATAAAAGGTGTCTAGATAATTAAATTTAGAAATGTTTTAACTTTTCTAGAAAAAAACTTAAAAAAATTTAAATTTCTATGAGGTAGGTAATAAATCCAAATGAGTCAAAATATTTATATGTACAAAAGTAATAAAATAAAAACATTTTGTGAAAATTTCAAGTACCTATATGGTTATCAGTTTTAGAATTACAACAAAATAAGTAGATTTCTATGAGATTTTGTTAATTTTGTTAACTGTAAAAAATATTGTGGATTTATGCTAAACTTTTTTTTTCATTTCTACTAACAACTTATAATAAACTTTGTATTAGATTTTACGGTTTTTTGACCATGTGAAAACATTTGTATGGACAGTATTTTTTAAAAAAACTAATAAAAATCGAAATTTTCTTCTGTCTATAAATAGCTTAAAAAGAGTCAATAATCAAAATATTTTGAAAATGTCATAATGTATAGAAAATTGTAAACATTCAGTACAAATTTAATTTAATTACGGTACGGGTGTTTTTTAGAGTTACATCAAATAACAAAATCGACTTTGTAGAAAACTAGTTTTGCGTACAAATATAATCTGTTTTTCCTTATTTTTTTCCCCAACTAATGAGAATTGTTCACTTTTTCCAAACATTTTTCACTTTCGGTCAACTTTTCCCCAAAATATCAACTAGAAAGCTATTTCCAGAAAATATGATGAAGTAGAAAATCAAAGCATTTTAACTGCCCCAAAAAGTGATGGCAGACAAAAAAACAGACATCATTGTAAAATCAATACAATTATTGCTCCGCTCAAAATCCGAAAAAAGGTCATGGGGATCTATTCCCCCACCATGTCTATGGCCATGATAGAACATAGCTTACATGATATATTCTTGTAGATATTGAGTATTATTGGTATTATTGGTTATTCCCAATACAATTTAAAATTTATATATGTTTCATTAATAATTTAATTTATTAGGTAGGTACTATTTATTTGGTTTCTTCTTATTCATCGTCAGTGTATAATGGATTGTATTAAACTTGAATTCAATGATATAATTTAATTATATAAGAAAAACGATTCTGAGTGGAGACGGTTTATCAGTCTGGATTTTTTATATATTTATTATTTATTATAGCCTTTAAGTTGAATTAATATTATAATATTATAGCTGACCGTCACAGCTTCATCCGTGATTGGTTGTTTATTTTGCTTCCAGACGATGAGATGTATCATTTTTCAATAAAATTTTATCGTTTAATGTGATCGGCAAGTAAATATAAAAATGGTTAATGAAAACGTATTGAAATGTTTCTATTGCTATTAATGATAAATACATTTTCACTAAAAATAACTGATCCCGTGCACTTCTTTACCCGTTAAATGTACCAACTCAATATGACTCAAACTTTGTTAAATTTTTATTTAATATTCGGTGTATGGTGTTCAAAACTTATTCCCGTGCAGTTTGTACCCAACGTAAGTGTATATGATTTAGCCCCAGAGTATCAAAGTTATACCAAGTTTGTCATTTTTACTTAATTCCACCTATGATGGAATAATATAACCAACTAATACAAAATCTTAACCTAAGCTAACCGTACTAAAATCCGATGAATAAGAAGAAACAAAATTATAAGGCTTATAAGTTATACTTATTATAGTATAATTTATATAATTATTTACGATTTTTTACGGGTAATGAAGTTCATGGGTTCTGCTATAAAAATATATAAGATTAATACCGCTAGAAACATTTCAACAGGTTTTTAATGACCGTTTTTATATTTACTTACCGATCACATTAAACGAAAAAATTTCAATAAAAAATTATACATATCATCGTTCAAAGGCTAAATAAACAACCAGTCACGGGTGAAGCCGTGACGAGTCGGCTAGTATATATATATAATATATAATAAAAAATCTGTAATAATTAATTATTAATCATCTTTATTATATAATATTATTTTTATTTTTATAAGTGATGTTATTTATATATAATGTAGTGGCTTGAGTGAAGAAACATCTTGTGATATCATAATTTTGAAAATATTCAGCTCTTTTTTTGAATGATCTTTTTATTTTGCATTTATGGACATTTGAAATTGTAGATTTTTTTCAAAGTTTTGTTCAATTTATGTATGATAAAATTATTGTTTGTAATAAAAAAGCTTAAAAATGTAATAGTACAAGGTTCCTTGTAAGTTATTTTTACAGCAATTTAAAAATATTGAAAATACATAGGTACTAATTAGGTAGTCACAATTTTTTTGCGTTTAAGTTTTAACTTATTAAAATTGATAATTTAGATTTTAGACACCCAAAATTTTTTTTCATTTTTTTATTTTTTTTATTTTTGTGTCTGTCATCACCTTTTAGGACAATAAAAATGCTTAGATTTCCTTCAACAGTAGCTTTTCTGATAGAAAAGTGAATCTAGTTGATACTTTGGGGGGTCAAAAGTAAAAATTTCCCAGTAGTTTTCAAAAATGCCGTGAAAAACAAAACAAAAATTAAGGAAAAACGGGAATTTTTACACAAAATCTGTTTACGAGAAAATTGATTTTGGTTATTGGTGCAACTCTTAAACAAATGACCGTAGGTACATGCAATTTTGACTGAATGTTTATTTTAGCACTTTCTATACATCATAAAATTGTCCAAATATTTTGATTTGTTTTGAACTGTTAAGGGACATTTTCAGTTTCCATTATTTTTAGTTTTTTTTTTTCTATAAATATCAATAAAATTTTATTTGTTGGTTAAAAAAGCTTAAAAATTTAATAGTAGGCTCCTAGTATATTGTTTCAAAGGCAGATGAAAAAAATTAAAAATGCATAGTCACTTTTTTTTTTATAAGCATCTAAAATTCAAATATTGACAAAATACGTAAAAATGACGAAAATTTGATAATTATTTTGATTTAGAAATTCATAAAAAATTTTCTTTTTAATTCCAAGATTTGAAAATGTAATACAAGATCATTCATAGGCGTAAATAGGGGGGGGGGGCTTAAGAGTTATTAGCACCCCCAATTTTAAAATTAGCACCCTCTAATAATTTATGTGTATATGTGTCAAAACTTCTCCTTACCACAGCAAAAAAAACCAAAAACAGTTTATCATCAGACATGAGGGTACCAGAGTATATAATGAATGAAACAATGAACTCGACATTTGTCATTTTTTCGAATTCAAATCTATTTAGAACATTAATCATTATTTTCCAATGTGTCTACTAAACCCGGTCGTTGTGGTCGATTATATTATTATCAGTTGTCAAGTTCAACAGCGACTCAGCGCTATAACAATAGTATCGCGGGTATTTACTAATATAAACATTCCTGTGCCCATATCTAATTAGGACAAAAACCTAATTACGATATATGAATCACTTGTCAGTTGGTGCTCACTTATGAGTTCCAAGTTTTCGACAGTCTGTGTAATTGTGTATGTCATATGGTATTATATAGTATAATATCCTATACAGATGTAATAAATAGAACTGACTTTTGAAATAACTTTTGTTCTAATCAATATTTAAATTGTTTTTGTATATACAATTTATAGTCACTTATTTATAGTTTCAAATATATTATGCAAAGAATTATTTTTATATTTTAATTAGGTACTTATTTTTTAATATTGAAAATAAAAAATTTTAAAAATTTGATTTCAATTTTTTTAGATATATTCAAAATAGCCAATTTGTGAATCTGATTATAAAAACAATAATTTTGATAATAAAAACATTTATCTAAGTCAAGTAGTTTATTTTTAGAATTTTTGATTTATCAATATTTTTTGATTAAATGAATTTAGAACGTAAACGTAAGTTATTATAATAACTTCTTTCAAAATATATTTTTTGGAAATTTGCTGACATGAGTATATTAATTTTTAAATTATTTACTAATCATATAATTTTAACAATTTTTGTCATACGTTTAAGTAGCGTCATTTTTTTTTCGTCAAGTCTTTCTGTTTTTCTGTTACACCTTGTATAGGTACCTACTAATATTTATTTGTCATATTTTTTGAATAAATTATAAAAAAGTTGTTTTAAATTGTTGATAAATTAAAATTGACTATTGTAGGTAGGTATTCATTTTTATAAAATTTACCTAATACACTATAAGTCTTCAATGTTAAATTGTCATAAAACATGTTCAAAAAAGTCATAAATGCATTATAGTTAGGTATAATTGAATTTAAATGCCAACAAAATGCAGAGCTTAAGCACACTCAGTTTTTTTTTTTATTGAAATTGCACCTATGAGATCATTCATAAGTTTGTCTATCTTTATCAAAAAAAAAAAATGTCTTCAAACAAATCAAATTAAATTTTTATGAGCGTTTGAATTTCATATTTTTACAAGTTTGGATATTCACTCCATTTCTCACGTAGCGGATTTTGTTATTTCGTTGTAATTCAAAAACGAATATCTGTAGATACATGAACATTTTACCGTATGTTTATATTTTCATTTTCTATACACCATAACATTTTGAAAATATTTTGACTCTTTTTGAGCTGTTTACGGACATAGTCAGTTTTCAATTTTTTAATTTTTTTTTTATAAATATCAATAAAAATTTATTTGTTAGGTAAAGAGCGTGAAAAAATAATGCAAGGTTCCTGATATATTGTTACAGTAGCAGTTGAAAAATATTGAAAATACATCGGCACAATTTTTTTTTATAAACATTTGAAGTTCGAATTTTGACAAAATATATTAAATTTAAAATTTAATTATTATTTTTAGTTAAAAATTTATAAAATGTTCAACTTCTATAGCTAAGGATTAAAAATTTAAAACAAGATCCCACGTAAATAGATTATATATAAATTACTTTATTCACAATATAATATCATCAAATATACTTAAGTAGTAATATCATAGGCTGACGGACCGTTTTCGCTCAGAATCAATTTTCTAATACAATGATATTATATCATTGAATTTAAGTTTAACACCATCCATTACAGTGACCCACTTGTAACCTACTGTACAGCAGAGCGACATCCACTTACGCACCTTTTTAATATTTTTCAAATGTCATTGTAACGATATAGTAGGAGCCTTGTATTAAATTTTAAAGTATTTTTACTCAATAAATAAAGTTTTATTGACATTCATAGAAAAAAAACTAATAAAATTGGAAACTGAAAATGTCCCTTAAAGTTCAAAACAAATCAAAATATTTTGAAAATTTTATCATTTATAGAAAATAGAAATATAAACAACCAGTGAAAATTTCATGTACCTACGGTCATTTGTTTAAGAGTTGCACCAATAACCAAAATCAATTTTCTCGAAAACAGATTTTGCGTAAAAAATTCCCATTTTTCCTTAATTTTTATTTTGTTTTTCACGGCGCTTTTAAAAACTACTGGGAAATTTTTACTTTTGACCCCCCAAAGTACCAACTAAATTCACTTTCCTATCAGAAAAGGTAGTATTGCAGAAAATCTAAGCATTTTTATTGTCCTAAAAGGTGATGACAGACACAAAAATTTAAAAAAATTTAAAAATTTAAAAAAAACCCACATCATTGTAAAATCAATACATTCATCGTTTCACACAGAGACCAGAGTCTAAAAAATAATACAAGATTCCTGATAGATTATTTCAACTGGAATCAAAAAAAGGTAAGCTTAAAGCCACAATTCACAAACATTTTTCAATCACTGAATCATTCATGAGTGATTGAAGTTTAAATTTTGATGACATTAGATAAGTATTCTCACGAAAAATAACAATTTCTCTTAAAACAGTCAAACGATTTTTGATATTTGATTTGAATTCAAAAAATATTAATTGAAGAAACTTAAAACTTAAAACATTCAACTTTAACTTATGCTATAATTTACTACACACAATAACATTTTCAAAACAATTAGAGTTTAGACAATGCATATGAATAGAATAAATTCATATCCTAACAACTTGGCTTTTTTCAGCTAATTTAAAAATAATATGTTTTAGCTTAATAATGTTACAGATCAAAAATGTATGACGTAATTATAATATAGGGTAAATGTTAGATTAAGTGGCCAACAATACTAATGAATATAGATGTACACATTAATCATTAATGATTAATGTATATTAATGTATACATTTTGTAAATTGTTTATAAATTATGATAACAACCAGTGTTTGAATTGGAAATTATTAAGTAGAGAAGCTTAATCCAACAATTTATAAGCTACGTTCCAAGTGAAAAATTATTTAGAGCAGTAAAGGTATTAAGTTGTTAATAACAACATGACGTTATAACTACGTATATTTAGATTTTTTGTGATTGCCGATTGGGTAGGTACCTACCTACTGTTCCATGCTAATTGAATCGTGGTTCTAATTCCGAAATGCGATATAGTTTTAGACTACTTAGCTACACTATATTATTAGGTGAGTAGGTACGTGTCAAGTGTTAACTTCTAAATTGTTTTACAGTTACTAACTCCTCGTAGGTCCATAGGTAGGCTATATAATCATACTTATAAGAGTTACATTAACTATAATATTTAGGTATCTACTTATTAAAAAAAATTTAATATTAATAAACAGTTTAAACTAATAATACACCTATTATTATTTAATGAAAATTAGAAAAGAAAATTGACAGCAAAATGCGGGTTACCGATGTGCATTGGTATGAAAACGAAATATCAAAAAATATTACAAAACTCAGGTAATATTATTAATACTTACTTAAAAATAAAACGGATAAAGTCAATCAATCATCATAATAGGTACATTACAATTTATTGATCTCATTCTTCATTCAAATCTATATATATATAAAAATGGAGCTTGAAAAATGTACGTTACCTCATCAATCGAGAATGGCGGGTTCGATTTGGCTCAATTTTTTCTTAAGATGTTTGTAATTGCCAAGAGAAGGATTTGACGAAAGAAAATTTCAGAAAAACCCACCAGAAAAGCAAGAAATCGGAATGTCAAAAATAAAATAGTGGCGCCATCTGTCCAGAAAAAAATAAACTAAATAATAAAAATATTAGTTTATTGTTGCAGATTAAAACAATAATAGTGTACCTATTATATTTTATTGGTTGCTATTGATTGATCGGGCATAAACCATTGATTTATATATTATTATTTTTTGTCAATATATAAAAACAGTCGTTCTCGATTGACGAGGTAACATACATTTTTCATGCTCTATTTTTATATAGGTATATAGATGAATTTTTGTGTGTAGATTAGACCTCTGGGAAAAAGATAGGCTAATATAAAAAGGGTTAAATTTGGTTTTTTTATTCATCTGATTTTAGTACGGTTAGGTTAGGTTAGGATTTTGTAAATTGTATTAATTGATTATATCAATCCACCGTAGATGGAATTAAATAAAAATGACAAACTTGGTATAACTTACATATAAACAAAACGAGGTCCGCGATCTACCGCAGGTAGATTGCTTACCTGATAATAAACCTACTGCTGCGAACCAACATTTTTATTCCAGGCAACGGAAATGTTAAGATAAGTTTTGAACACCATACACCGAATATTAAATAACGAATTGAACAAAGTTTGAGTCATATAGAGTTGGTACATTTAACGGGATTCAAAGTGCACGGGATCAGCTAGCTTAATATAATTGTTGACCTTGATTCATGAAAAATATTTACCGATAAACTATCAAAATATCCACTAAAAACTTAAGATATGCTCTTATAATCAAAAATATGTCTTTTAAACCCATAAATGTCAAAATATGCAAAAAATGCAAAAAACCTTTGAGAATTAGATCATAAATATTGTGAAATGTAAGTATTCATACTTATACTAAGCATACGATAAAGTATTAATCAGAAAAAATATGCAAATGCATGAAATTTCTTGCTCTATGCTAGTATATAAATATATAATGACACTACGAAAATATACAAAAATAAATATTTTGCTGTTACGAAGTTTTTCTTACGAGTAGGTAACAATTTATTATGCAATAATGTGCTTGAGTTGAGTAAAAAAAACCGATTTTTAATAAAACAAATAGTTCCAAATGTATATCCACCGTATGAAATAATTGTATAATACAGTACCTAAATATATATATATATATAGGTTATAGATATAAATATATAATATCACATTTACACGTGTATTTTATACCCATTATGTAATAATGATCTTACTATAGCCTATAGGTATGTAAATACAGTAAACTCTCTTTACGCCGAAACTCAGAGGAAACAGAAAATAATTTGAGATACCTGCCGAGCTTTATTGAAATAATAATAATTTCAAGAGGATATATCAGTGGCGACCCAAGGGGGGTGGACCCCGGGTCCGGACCCCCCCTGCTTATGTCATAGTTTTATTTTTATTTTTAAAGTTTCGTAAATTTCATCGAATTTTATTG
>NC_042494.1:122250605-122261765 GCF_005508785.2 Acyrthosiphon pisum
AACTCGACAAATTGTGTTTATAAGAAATGAAATGTATGTATATACTCAGGAAAAGGACAGAAAAACAGTAGTTAAATAAATTTTTTTGGACCCCCCCTTGAATAAATCCTGGTTGCGCCACTGGGATATATTATTAAATGAATATTAATATGTAGGTACCTAGTCTGTTGATTTAAATATTGATAAATCTCGTCTTAACGAATTTTGTTGATTTTTTCTTTTGATATAACGAACTTTTTCTATATCGAACTTTTTTATCGATTCATTAAATTCGTTAGGTGTATAGCGAGTCGACTGTATTAATGTATAGAACGTAGATACCAGTGTATCAATCTAAATTGCATAGGTACCTACTCCAAATTTCAATACAAACATTATAGCCTTATAGCCTATAGGTAGGTATACTCTACCTACATAGCTTGAGATACAGCAATTTTTTTAGAATTATTATTTATGTAGGTATTAGGTATGTGTAATCTACATTATATACAAACCTTTTTAGGTTTTATTATCTTTTTCCACGTAGAAAATGTGATCAAAAAGTTTTATGGTATACCTAGGTATAATAGAACCAGGCGTTTTCTAAAGTGTACCTACTGTGTATTATGTAAAGTTTAGCTGCATGTACCAGTGGCGTATTTAGGAATTTGTCATGGGAGAGACCAGATAATTTTTAGAAAACAAAACTGCGGGGGGCAAAGCCCCAATAACCACCAAATTACCCTTTTTATGTACCATATTTGCCATACGTATCGGACGATTTGAAATTGTTGAGTTTTTAATTATTAAATAATAATATGTACAAAATAGATTTTAAAAAAAGCGGGTAAGTGGATGTCGCTCTGCTGTACAGTAGGTTATAAGTGGTTCAATGTGTAATGGATTGTATTAAATTTGAATTCAATGATATAATATATCATTGTATAAGAAAAACTATTCTGAGTGGAGACGGTTTGTCAGTCTGGATATTGTATACTGTTATTATTTATTGTAGTCTGTAAGTTGAATTAATATTGAAATATTATAATTTTTTATTCGTTTCTATAGTTATAAACAAAGCGTTAGAAATTAAAATCCCATTTTTAATGGTTTTTTCATAATTTTTCGGTGGTTTTTACCGTGGCATTAAAGAACTATTGAGAAAATCAAAAAATGACCTCCCTAAAGTACCATTTTGATCCAATTTGTTAAAAGATAAGGTACTATATGTCTATATATTGAAATCGAAGCACTCCTTCTGGTAGAAATTATGTATACAGGATAAAAAAAAATAAACACCATTCTAAAACCACTAGCTTCATTGTTCCGCTCAGAATCTAATATAGTTATTGTATAATATAACTTTTATAAAAATATTTCCTAAAATACATTACTTCATTCATAGTTGATCTTAGATAATAACTTAGATATCTCTCTGGAGTGGCTGTAGATACTGGCAATGTACAAAACTACAAAATGTTTTAATTAAAAAAATGAACTCCGTATTTTTCAACCATTTTCGGTATAAAAAAATCACGATATTAATTGAAAATGTTGATAATAGTGAAGCTTCCGTATCGTATGATAAAATTTGTTTTTCTTAATCATGTAAAAACACAACATTTAACATGTACGAAACACTAGTCAATGGGGGGGGGGGGGGGCTTGGACCCCCTCCCACCAGTAAATATGCCACTGGTAAGTACCATTTAGTTACTAAAAGTGTACCCGGGGCTAGATTAAAACTTTAAGAAGTCAATTTAAAGAAATCATGCGATATATTTTTTTTTGGTAAATCACATTTTTGTACCTACATTCAGTGTCAGTTAGATGGGTGGTGGGGAGTGGCAAGCGATGGGGCAATCACATTTAGAGTTATATAGATTTTAAAGTTTTTCCCACATCTTTTATTTAAAATGTTTGCAGTTTCATAATTAAAAATATTGTCCCCTCCCCCTTGAATCACAACTTGATATAATCTAACTATGGTCCTACCACAGTGGCGTGTTGAATTCATTTTTGGTGAGGGGCAAAAATGTTTACAAGGTACCCACCCACCCCCTTGATGTTTATAGCGGAATATCCAACTCAACAAAAAAGTTTAGATTAAAAATTTACAAAATATGCGTACATTTGTAACGATTTGTATAATCGGATATGATATTTCTACGATATACCTAGTCATCTAGGAGGCTAGGTATTTTGTGACAGGGGACCACCCACCAACCAGCAATTTTGAAGGAGCAATTGCTCCTTTATCCTCCTCCTCCTCCTACCATTATAATAATATTATATTCTACTCTATAGTCCTACCTTTATATTTTCATAGAAGTATAGAACATAAATACGTTGTGTAATGTATGACATTATCACAAACAGATGTACCTACAAGTAAAAATAATACAAAACTAATTATGAACATATTATACATTTAAATAGCTTAAGTAACTGCAACGTTAACCAAGAAGTATTGAACAATTTAAGCAAGTATTTAAAAATGGAAGAATGTCTTGTTAATGAACTTGTACTTGACAGAATTAATCTATCAAATTTAAATTATTTATGTTGCTTAACACCAGATACCAAGTACCTACCTTTAATAATTATTATATCAAATATGATCATTATTATTTTTTTTTTTTTTACACACGTTTTTTTTTTTATTTTTTGTATACATTGTTATTATAATTAAATTATTTAAATTATATTTTAAGAGTGAAAAAATTATGGCTGAGATTTTGCCAACTTAAAGATAAAGGAGTTAATAATCTTTTGGTTATTTTGGATGAGACAAGTAGAAATACACAATTGAATTCATTATACTTAGATTGCAATAGTATAACATGCAAAGGAGCAAAACAAATAGCACAGGTGAATTGCAATTATATATATTTTTATCTATTATTTTAGGTAGGTTATACCCATATAATATATCTATTATAAAATATGTAGGACATAGATATTTTATAGATTTAAATTATAAATAATGATTGATATATTATCAAGGCCGGATTAAGAAGGGTCTAGCCGGGGCGGTAGCCCCAGGGCCCTTTCAAGTACCACAATGAAAGGGGCCCAAACAATTTTAAGCTGATACACATTTTTTAGTGATTTTAAAGAAAAGTTTTTCTATATTTTAAAAACCATTTTTTTTGTCGATAAAAACAACTAAACAGTAAATACCTACTAAAGTACTATATGTTAGAACAGACGAATTTTACTGTTATTTAATATTTTCATTGATATCAATAATAGTTAATAATGTTATTTATGCTCGTAGAAAGCTTTTTCTAAATGAACTAGAATAAAATATAAGTATATAACCCAAGAAAACCCAAGAAAACTTAGACATACAAATGATTTTATATTCTGAGAATGATTTGTTAAAATCATTAGACTTAAATGAAGTACTAAGAGAATTGGCTTAAAGTAAAGCAGGAAAAAAAATGTATTTTATAAAATGGTTTTTGTTTTATAAATTAACTAGCTCTCCGAGCGTCGTTGGGGGAGACCCCCAAACCCCCCGAGTGTTTGCCCCGAGTGTTCTCGATGTCAGAAGCTGCAGTGGTCTCGTTGTCCGGTCGTCGGTCTCGAGCCGACTCGGTGTATGGGTGATGTGGAGGTCTGGTGATAAGAAACTGTGATAAGGTTAGGACCACTGCGGTTGGACGTGGTAGTTCGAGCAGGCTAGATCGCGGCGTGGTGGACAAAGTCTTTGACAGAGTATTTTCGAAAACGCCGCCGGAAATTCGAAATCCCGTAAAAAAATCATATAGCCGCTGCTATTATTTTGGTGTCTAGCAGGTCAGTAACCTCAGTTGTCCAGGTAGGCAATCCGACTTCGTCGGATAGCGGACGATGAGCAACGGCCGGGTCAAGACATCAGGTATGCAATCCGACTGCGTCGAATCGCAGACAACGTTCATTACTGTCATCGAAAAAGCAAATTAAGAAAAAATTATGTAAAAAAAATTTTGAATAATTTCGGGCGTCAATGCAAATCATAAAGCCGCGGCCTTTTTTTGGGTGTCTAGCAGGTTAGTCATCTCATTAACGTTATGTCGGTAGGCAATGCGACTACGTCGGAAGCTGCAATGGTCTTTTGGTCAGGTCGTCGGTCTCAAGCCGGTTGGTGTGTGATAAGGAGGTCTGATGATTAGGTTAGGACCACTGAGGTTCGACGTGGTAGCCCGGGTAAGCAACAACGTTCTTTACTGCCGCCGAAAACGCGACATTACGTGAAAAAAAATTTAAAAAATTTCGGGCATCCATGCAAATCATTTAGCCAACGTATTATTTTGGGTGTCTAGCAGGTCACTCACCTCGAATGACGTTCGCCGTAGAATATGGGTAGGCTATCCGACTTTGTCGTATAGCGGACAATATGCGACGGCCGGGTCACGTCATCAGGAATCGCAGACACTGTTCATTACTGTCACCAAAAGAGCAGAATTGAGTAATAAATTACGTGAAAAAAAATTCAAAACACTTCTCTCTATACTCTCCACGATGTCAATCCACCTCGGGTGTCGGGACTCGTCGCTAAGGAAGAACGGCTGCAGGCGGCCTATAAATTTAGCTGGGAACGCTAATAACTGTCCAACGGGGAGATCAGACGTTTTAAAAACGGGTAAAACTCGACATTTCGACAAAACTATTGATAAACTCGGCCGCTCGGCTGGCCCGTCGGGAACGAAATACGGCCACGCGCGGCCTATAAACTTAGCCGGGAACCCGAATAAGATCCGAACGGGGTCGTATAAATTCTGTCAAGGCGGTAAAACAAGAATTTTGAAAAAAATCCGAAAATTTTCATTAAATATGACAAGGCGGATGTGATAATGAAAGGTAAATAACGAAAATCTATGACTCCGAACGCGATTAAACATACCTACAGTATAGTCGACTCGAATCGAGCTAGGATATTTTATTATATAATTAATATTTATACGTTTATTTATTATAATAATATATACATGTGACTACCTGCAGAATGATACAGTGCCTATATCGTCTATATTTATGCCAAATCAATCAAATATATAAATACCAATATAAGGAAGCCACAACGTGACCGAGTAGGCAAAAGGATAAAAGGCAGTGAAATATAATATAATATAATAACGCAGTTTATTGAATCAAAAAAAAACATGTAAAAAATCGAACTTTTCGCCACATGTATTTAGGGCCTGTATATAGTAATACCTACGCGACGTAAATGTGGTAAAACTCGACTTTTCTAAAAATTAATCGATAAACACGCGCACGGCGGCACTCGGTGTGCACGTTATGTCCGCCGCGGCGGGCCCGCCGGGAACAAAGTACGACCGCGCGCGGCCTGTAAATTTAGCGAGGAATGCGAATAAGGCCCGAACGGGGACGCAGGAAGTCCTCAAAGCGGGTAAAGCTGAAAAATCTGAAGAAATTGATACCTTCAAATTATTTATATTAATAGATATTATTAGATTAATAAATAAACAAATCAATAAATAATAATAAAAAAATACCAATTTCTCGGTAAATATGCGTTTTTTTCCTGATAATATTTTCTATTGTGTATTATATATAATTTATAAAATCAGAGACCCAGGAGACCACCCATCGAATTTTTTCATTGGCCCTCGTTTACGCCGACTTTAAACCAAAGACCCGGGAGACGCGAACCTAATTTTCTCATTGGTGGTTCCCTAAAAAGTACAAAATTTCGACACGGGCAGCGCCACACGGGTCTTTGCTTTATAGTTAAGGAGTATTTATTAACTTTTGTTTGATATTTGTTGTAAATCAGTATAGGTATGACGTACTTTTAATAAATTTAAAAATTATTATGAAAATTTGAATTTAAATTAATGGAATATAAAGAATTAACTGTTTACTACAATAAAATTAGCAGGTTTATAGACATAAATTACATATATCTATTAATTTTATAATGCAATTGTGAATTTGTGAAATAGTTAGAAAAATGTATGTTCTTGCGAGCGGCTTTGTCAAGCATGTTTTGTCAAAAGGGCTTAAATGCCCATATGAAATTTCAGCCCCGGGGCCCAATAGGTTCCTAATCCGGCCTTGTATATTATTAACATACTTAATAATAATAATTAATAAACAATATTCTTTAGGTTTTAAGAACTAATAGAACATTAAAATCACTTTCATTGGCTAGAAATTTGATAAAGGATGAAGGGGCATTTGCTTTAGTTAGTGTTTTATCAACATTTCAACTTAATGATTATGAAACCAATTGGAAATCTAAGCAAGAACAACAGCGCAATAGACTCTTAGAATATTTGGTAAGTTTTAATAGTGTATACAGTGGAAATTCCCCGAACAAATTTTCATTTAACAGTATATTTTTGAGAACCATAACTAAATAAGGCCAAATTTATCTACTTCTACTTGACAAATTTTGCCATAAAACTAGGTTCATTGTATGTTAATGAAAATATTAATAAGAGTCAATAAGTTAGGTACATTGAGTTATTTAATTTTCCTTTGGAACTTAAAATTAATGTAGGTTGCTATACATATTCAATCAACGCACTATAAATTATAATCTATTATACAGTGCATATTAAAATACAAATTACATTATGACAGTGGCAAATTTTAAAATTTTTTTGGGTTTGGGGGGGGGGGGGTCTAAAAAATAAGAAAGTGTATAAATACTATAATAATAAATATGAGTAATAATACATAGGCGAGTTACACCCAAAAGAAGTTGATCAATAACATTTTTTTTAAGAGTTGTAAATTTTTACGGGCAACAAAGTTCGTAGGATCAGCTAGTCTTTAATATTTTTGGACTGTTTTAAAATAAATCTATAAGGAATCTTGCATCAAACGTTTAGACGTCAAGTTCAAGCTTTTTATTAGGTGAAAAAGTTTTTATTGATAATAATTTAAAACAATTCATAAAATTTCTCAAGACTATAAATAACTCAAAAATAAAATGTTATTAAAAATATTTAGTGAAAAATTCAAGTATCTGTAGTAATTTGTTTTTGAGTTCCACCAAAAAAAAAAAAATCGATTTTTCAAAAATTGGTTTTTCGCAGAAATTCCCATTTCTCCTACATTAATTTTGTTTTTCCCGACGCTTTTGAAAACTACTGGGAGTTTTAAATTTTGACCGCCCGAGTGCCACAACTAGATTCATTAAATTTGTTGATTATTGCTGATGTCAAAAATCAGAGCATTTTAGTTTTTACTATCCCAAATCAGTGGCGGATCCAGAAATTTATCAAGGGGGGGGGGGGGGGGTAATTAAAATGTATCCAACAGATACTATTCATACCTAATAACATACTTTTTAATATCATTATTTTGAATTTATTCTTACAAACTTGTACCAATGACAACATTTATATACTGAAAAAAACATCACTAATTTTATAAATCTTGTACAGCAAAAATAAAAAAAATTCCAACTAACAAAAATACACATTTAAAAAAAAAAAAGAATAAGGATAATTACATACATTTATATTGTACACAATAGTATATAATATGTCAATAAAATAATAATAAAAATTTAATATTGATTTCAAATTTAAAGAATTAAGTCTAGCTCTCTATTTTTACTTTTGGCAAACTGGTCAATAACTTCATCAGGGGTAATTTCAACATCATTATGTACATTCAGCAGAGCTAATCCAACTAACCTCTCTTCACTCATTCTATTTCTCAACCAGAATTTTAACTTTTTCAGGGTAGAGAAATTTCTCTCTGCCGATGACACTGTCACAGGTAATACGACCAAAATCTTAATTAAAAAATTGCAATTTGGATAGATGTCTTCATCACACAACTTCAAAAGTTCTATATTATCCAATACATCGTACATTGTATTATTACTGTTGCATTTGGCTTTCCATAGTTCAACTTCCGACTTGAATATATTTTCGTTGTTGTAAGTACTTATGTTCGTATTTAGTAATTCTGAATATTTTCCCCATAAACGTGAAGTTACTTTTTGTAGTTCTTCTGTATCTAATTGAGATATTTTTTTTGGAAGTAAAGATGATAAAACTATTTCTATCGGAACAGTATTTTTATCAAATCTTTGGTTGAAATCTGAAATAATGGCATCCAATAATGGGATAAACGTATTTTTTCTATAATAATCTTCAACTGTATCAGATGGGACGTTGGACCTACAAGTTTGTTTCACTGATAGTCTTGGCATACAAGGAACGATATTAATTTTTTCTGAAATGTCTAGAACGGTTTTCCAAATCCTATTAAATGTAATGTTTGCTTGGCATCTTTTATTCTGTATCATTTGCTTAGTATTATAAATTAACTCAGTGGCGTTGTTCACATTCAAACTTTGTTTTTGGAGTGCTTTACTTAGGGAATGTGTTATCGTAAAAATTAAATTAATAATTTTTACAGAGACGATAAAGTCAGTAGATGTCAAGCAACGAATAAAGCAATGTGATTTTGAAGAAGAAGTCACATCATCCCATGTACTTATACATTCTAAAGCCTGCAGTATTTTTAATAAATTATCATTAATAAAAATTAAAGATTCGTGCCGTTTAATATTTTATTTTAAATAATTTTCCCACAAATATCAATTAACTCATTTTTTATGGTTTTAGAAATATAAGTGGCTGTTTGTGAACTATCTTGTAAGTGATTTTTTAACTCGTTATCTCCAGCTCTAACACGCATTCTCAAAATAGCACGAAAATTTCCTTCGTTCGTAATACTAGAGTTTTCAGGTTCATCAAGCAGATTTCCGTCATCTCTATGACCTCTAAATGGTATGTTTTGTTTACCCATAGTAATAATAGTATCAACGATTGGTAATAATCGTGAACGATTTTCCTTTATTTGTTTTAACCTATATGATCATCTAATCTATTAATTATTTCTAGTTCTGACCGATCATAAATTTTTAAAGTCTTTTGAAGCTTCAACTGAATTTTTATGATATATAGTATTTTCATGTCTCATAAGTGCTCCATCTTTTCCAATAAGTTTAGAAAAGGAAACAAGAGGATATTTTACTAAATAGCCTGCTTCGCTGTTACATTTATAAGCTCCCACTTGTTTATTTAAAATGAATAAGGTGCAATATTTACAATAAATGCCTTTTTTTAATGGTGAGTATATTATCCATGAAAATCTTTGAAAATGATAAAATCTTAAATAATATTTTACAATATTTCCTTTCTTTAAATGTTCAGAATTTGGTAGTGGATCATTTTGATGTGGAATTAATGGATTTGTAAGCAAATGTTTTCTTATGATATCAGTGATAATAGTTTTTGTCTCCAATAAAACACCAACATCATTGCATTCATTATTCGCAGGGCTGTCAGAATAAAGTTGTAATAAATTACTTACTTTTAATTCTTCTTCAACACCTTTATCCTCAAATATAATATCTTTTTCTGACTGCAGTTCTATAAACAGTTTCAATATCAAATATAAGTTAATAAACAATATTTTTTTTTTTTACGTATTTATTAATCCATTAATACCTTGATCTTTCACTGATTTCACAAGCGAGGGTGAGGCTAGGTGGTGATTAACATCATTTTGCTCTTTTTGTTTGTTTTTTTATTCAACATTTCTAGAATAGAACACTTTCGTTTGGACATTATAACGTGGCAAAATTAAATTATAACACACACACTATACACTTTGATGCGTAGAACACAACTAAACTGGAAATCTAAAGAGTACTAGCTATTATATGGTATAACTATTATACCGTACCTACATACAAAAACATAATATTAAGTTATTATTATTATTTATTATTGTACCTGTGGTCTTAACGAGTGTAGTTATCGTGTAATAAATCGTCATGCCAAGCCCCGATATCGTTTATCGTAATTCTTTTGGGTAGTGGGTACGTTAGGTATAAGTTATAACAATACGTAACGCTGAATAGAACTAGTACCTATTTCTCAAAAATAACAAGGTAATAATTTTTTATAGAATAATCTCAAGGGAGGGGGGGGGGGGTATTTAACCTATTAACCCCTTGGATCCGCCACTGTCACAAATGTTGATGGCAGAAACAAAAACACACACATGACACATCATTGAAAATACAATACACTCATCGCTACTCTCAGAATTAAAAAATATATAAATTCAATAAAATAGTAAAAATTAAGGTATTCGTTTAGTAAGTGACGTATGGCGTATTGGGTATTCGTTTAATATTTTTAGTCAAAGAAAAATCATAACTTATTTTAAAAGAATGTTTAACAATATACTTTATTGATATCACTTAAAAAAATGCATTTTGCCTGTTAATAGATTGGTAATCGCACACAATATAGATAATTGACTCGGTAGGTCACATACTAAACGAATACCAAGATTAGATTTTCAAGTTTAAATTATTAAATTAAATAAATTATTCTAAGTCTAAAACAAAACTTATTTTGTTTTAGACTGATATTCTATCTCAAAAATTAAAAGAAAAAACTATTTCATCAAATGATAGTAATAACAATGATGTGTTGTCATCAATTGAAGGTAAGAAAATATTTCTAATTTTATCACTTTAGTTTTTAATCACCTAGAAAACTTATATTAATTAATAATTATTTATTTTTTGATGTTTCTCTCCAATGATAGCCCTTTTAATAAAAATATTTAAAAAGTTATCATAGTAAGTTATCACTTATCTAGTAGGCAAGTTTGTGTCGCTCTGCTGTAGAGGTGTCATGTGGGTCACATGTGTTAAGACAGTGGTGGCCAAACTACGACCCGCGGGCCAACTCCGGCCCGCGAAAGAAGTATAATATTTTACATTTACGTAAAAAAAAAATTAAAAAAGGTGGGTAAGTTGATGTCACTCTGCTGTACAGTAGGTTAGAAGTGGGTCACTGTCACGGTTATCTACTAGTAGATAACCGTGGTCACTGTATAATGGACAGTATTAAATTTGAATTCAATGATATAATATCACTGTATAAGAAAAACGATTCTGAGCGGAGACGGTATATCAGTCTATGTATTAGACATACAATATATACTTATCTATGGTATTAAAAAAAAAATTAGACCTATAATAGGTACCTATAATAAATTCCAATTAATTACATATCATAATATCTATTAGGTACTTATAAGTTATAACGCGTTATACATCAACAAAAAACCGTAGGTAAAATACATAGATATATAATAGTATACTTTAGTAAGTTT
>NC_042494.1:122262230-122264799 GCF_005508785.2 Acyrthosiphon pisum
TTACTTACGTGGAATCTTGTTTTAAATTTTCAATTCTTAGATACAAAAGTTGAACATTTTATAAATTTTTAACTACAAAATAATTTTTCAAATTAAAATTTGATAAATTTTGTCAAAATTTGATCTTTAAATGCTTATAAAAAAAAAATTGTGCCTATGTATTTTTAATATTTTTCAACTGATATTGTAACAATATATCAGGAGCTTTGTATTAAATTTATACACTTTTTGGCCCAACAGATAAAACTTTATTGATATTTATAGAAAAAAAAACTAAAAAAATTTAAAACTGAAAATGTCCGTAAACAGCTCAAAAAGAGTCAAAATATTTTCAAAATTGTATGGTGTATAGGAAATGCTAATATAAACATTCAGTAAAATTTTCATGTATCTGCAGTTATTCGTTTTTGAATTAGAACAAAATAAGGAAATCGCTACATGAGAAATCGAGTGAATATCCAATGTTGTAAAAATTTGAATTTCAAACGATCATAAAAATTTAATTTGACTTTCTCATAGATATTTTTTGTTTGATAAAGGTAGATAATCTTATAAGGAATCTTGTATTACATTTTCATATCTTAGATTTAAAAAGAAAAATTTTTATGAATTTCTAACTCGAAATAATTTGCAAATTTTCGTGATTTTTCCATATTTTGTCATTTTTTGAACTTTAAATGCTTATAAAAAAAAACTGTGACTAACGATTTTTAATATTTTTCATCTGCCTTTGAAACAATATACTAGGAGCCTTTTATTAAATTTTCAAGCTTTTTTATCCAACAAATAAAATTTTATTGATATTTTTAGAAAAAAAACTAAAAAAAAATGGAAAATGAAAATGTCCGTAAAGAGCTCAAAATAAATCAAAATATTTTGAAAATGTTATGGTGTATAGAAAATGCTAAGATAAACATTCAGTTAAGATTTCATGTATCAACGGTCATTTTTTTTAAAGTTACACCAAAAACCAAATTCAATTTTGTGAAAAATCGATTTTGCGTAAAAATTCCCGTTTTTCTTTAATTTTTCTTTTGTTTTTCCCGGCGCTTTTGAAAACTTCTGGGAAATTTAAATTTTGACCTCCCCAATGCACCAACGATATTCACTTTCTGATCGAACAAGATACTGAAGTTGAATTCGTAGCATTATTTCGACAACTTATCGTTTATCACGGACACAAAAATAATAAAAAATTAAAATAAAAAAAAACACACATGATTGTAAAATCAATACATTCATCGTTGAGTCGTTCCACTCAGAATCTAATATAATATTATTAATTCAACTTACAGGCTATAAATTAATTTTTTTTTCTTATATACCTACCTAGTACAAGTATAGATTTCTAATATGGTTTTAATAAATGGCCCCTTGAAATGTCCTGACTCATAGTTTCCCTGGAAGTCAGGACCCACTTGTAACCTACTGTACAGCCGAGCAACTTCCACTTACCCGATTTTAAATATTTAATTTCGTCCATATTTTAACTTAAAATGTCTATAAAAAAAATTGTACTTTTATAGTTTTTAGATTTATTAGTTTCAATATGAACTACTTCCGACTTACCTTGTTTTCAAGCTAATTTCAAACTAATTTTCAAGCTTTTTGAACCACTGAATAATTATTTATTTACATTTTTAAAATAGTACCTAAAACAATTGAAAATTAAAAATGTCCATAAATAGTTTAAAAGTCGATATTTTTGAAAATTTTATAATTATAAAAAATGATAAAATAAATATTTGGTAAAAATGTCATGTTTGAATAATTTTTTTTTATATAATAAGTATTTTAGTGCCCCAAAAGGTGATACACAAAAAAAAAACACATCATTGTACATTTAATACATTTATTGCTTTGCTCAGAATCTAAAATAAATATGTTGTTCGGTTCTAAAAATACTTATTTAGTTTTCCAAATTGAAAAGTTTGATAATTATCAAAATTTGAGTTAGATTTTCATTGCTGGTAAAATGCTTGATTTTGAACCAATTCACTTCCTTCTACAAAAATCTTGTTATAAATAGAATTAATTTTTACTATACTCTTGTCTCAAAGTAGAATACACCGGGCGGCGATCAGAGGCGTATTTATATATATACCGATTGTAGGCCTTTGGAAAATTGCCGCCCTTAAATACGATAAAATACAATTTAATTAAGTAGATAATATGCAAAACCACTTTTATTTATTTATATTTTAAATACAATAACGTAACAAATGGAGTTAAAAAACAGAAACAAATAAGGAATAACAAAATCTTGGTACCTATACAAAATACAATCTACATTTCTTACATAAAAAAATTACTCATTTACCTATTAGACGATCGATTTACGTCGACTTTTGGTTCTTGCAAATGTGTCAATTAAATATTCACAATTAAATTTGCTTAATAGGACGCCACACCCACGTGTGTTGTCTCTGTCTTACAGACGCGTATAACATATCAAATATACGCTCAAAAATTCAAGTTTTATGCCATTAGCTTAAAAATTAGAGTGAATCGACCTATTAAGAAACTTGATGGTAAGAACATTATCTGTGTTTTGTGAGGTACCAAGATT
>NC_042494.1:122265125-122287258 GCF_005508785.2 Acyrthosiphon pisum
AAAACACAGATAATGTAGAAGAGGAAAAAGTGTGCAGAACTGGTATATTCTACTTTGAAACAAAGTATGAATGACTATTGTTAACATGAAGTTTAAACTATAAAATTCATAACTGTCCACTTTTAGGAAATCTTTAGATCTCTAGTAGGTAGATAATATATACTATAGTACACTAGTACTATCTACATAAAATATTAAGAAATTAAGTAATACATTTTTGTTAATTTTAGTGGCTAATTTGAAACAAAGAGCTGAAAGTATGATTGTTCCACACACGCACCCATATTTAACAGGACAATTATTAAAGAGTGGTTTGAGTTATCACAGTCCAGGAAATTTTAAAATTGCATATTTAAATATTTCATGTATTTCATATGAAAGATGTAATCAAAATCATAAAATAATTATTCAATATTTTATTTAATAGATAACCAGTTTAGCTCAAACATTTTAAATGTTATAGAACAAATAATTCAGTATCAGCAAAAAGTTTGTGTAGTTAAAGAAGGACTTCAAAATTTAAAAATTGAAGTTGAATAAGAATTGTCTTTTAATGTAAATAGATTTAATGAATATTTGTACTTTTCAGGGGTTTGATATGAAGCAAATAGAAAGGATAAACAAATTAATCGAAGGAAAGCTACGTCAAGAAAATAGGAGTAAAAAATTTCGCTGAATGCATGTGATGTTAGTACATTTAATAGATCTGATATTAATTAATGGTACTTAATTATAGATACTCTAAGATACATTACATTTCATATAATTAAAGGGTTTATCACAAGGAATTAATATCACAATTGTCATGATTCAAAGGATTACAATTAGTTTGAGATTAATAAAATACAAAATAATTTAAAATGAAATGTTAGAATAAAAATAAATATATATTTAAAATATTATAATAATGTTATCAATAAGTATATGTAATATACATAAAATAATATTAAAAATCAACATGATTGGATAATTAATTATTTATAGTTTGGTAAATCAAAATATAATTTATTTTAACACTGAAAAATCTAAATTAGAAATAACTTTCTTTACATTTGCAATCCGGGAAGGATCAGTACCAGTGCCAGTTGTTAGATGTGTTACTAAATTAACTATTTATGTGTCAATAGTGTCATCGGTAGGTGGCTCAATGTTATCTAAAAAAAGAAAAATATAATAATAATCAACAAGATAGTTAAAATATTATTTGGCTACCTCAACATTATATTATGTACAAAATTACTAGCACTAAGATGGCAGAATGTATTTATGCTTATTACTATATTATTAGATTTTTTCATTGCGGAAGTGTTATACTACGGGCAGTTAGAAACTTTGGACAGCTGATCCATTGACAACTCCTAGTTTATTATTTTTCATTTAGCACAATACAGGCGAAATAAAAAAAATTAGATGCAAATTTTGCCTTTCTCAGATGATCTAAATAATGTGCATAGAAAACAATAAAAATATAAATAAAAACATCTAAAATTCCCTAGATAATAATCTTATACCTTTAAATTTTAATATTTTATAAGAGGTAATCACTCTAATTATAGAAATTATAGAGTAAAATCTGTTATTGTGAGCATAAAACACCTAGTATGCAGTACGTTTGTAAGACAGAAATATTCGTGGATGTCCTCTTAATGTTCTAACTCCTAACTATTATATTATGGGTATATTTCCATTATTAATATTTGTTTTTCTAATTGAATAATTTAATACATATTAATTAATATTTTTATTTTTTTTTATTAATTAGCCCGCAGCAACTTAGGCCATTGGGTGGTGTTTAACTGTGGGGGAGGGTACTGTGGGTTTAAACACGTGTGTTTGTTATTTTGGCAGAATTTTCTAGTGGGCACTGGTAGCTATCTGCCATGCTCGGGTAAGGGATGGCAGCCTCTCTCTCCAGACACCATGACTGCCCAAAGAAACGTGCCGCCCGTGGCTGGGTTTCAAACTGGCGACAGTGCGCATCGCAAAAAACGCATTAGTCCGCTCGGTCACTCTGTCTTCCACGTATTGATTTATTTATATTTAAAAGTGTGATAGTTAAAAATAATGGTTTTATACCAAGATAACTTAAATAAAAATGGATATAGTCACTTAAATACATGTATGCCCTACCCACAAGACTGTATAATTAAGGGGCAAATTCCTCAACATTATGGTATTTAAAAATACAAAAACTGTGGAAGTGTTATACTACGGGCAGTTAGAACTTTAGACAGCCGATCCTTTGACAACTCCCATTCATTATTAATTTTGCACAAGTGACAAGGCAAACTAAAAGAATTTAGATGCAATTTGTCATTCTTCGATGATCTAAAGACTGTGCATATTTGATTTTATCATAATTTATTAGATAACTATTAAAATAGTAGTAAAATATAATAGATTTTTTTTCCGTATACCATTAGAGTAGGTGCCTTTCTGACACCTTTTTTTTTAATTTCCGCATTTAACTATTACAAATGCCAAATGCAGGATAGATGTGTATTTTGATATCAAATTTGAAATAAATGGTATAGTTACCTAATATTCAAATGAGCTACATAATATTTTTTATAGCACTCCTACCCAAAATGAAAAATAGTCAATTATTAAACCAATACATTTACTTATTTTGCCTGGAATTAAAAATAATAACAGTACAATTCAATAAATTTAGTAAAATCAATCACCTTAAAAGAAAGCTGCTAATTACTTATATTATTTACTTTTCTTTTTACTTTATTATATCTTAAAACAATTATTGAATAAAAATAAAATATTTCAATAGCCAAATGTACAACATCAATATAATTTACAGATTATGATTAATTTAATATCGAAAAATTGCATCATCATGAACAAAAATTTAGATTGATAATAAAAATTAAAAGTATTCACGAAATATGAATTTATTTATATTTAAAACTGTGATTGTTAAAAATAATGGTTTTATACCAAGTTTACTTAAATAAAAAAATGAGTATTGTCACATAAATACATGTATACCCTTAATACTGTATACTCTATTCAGAATAAGAATTCCCACTTTCGCGCACGCAACTGAACCGCTGGCAGCTGTCAGACCCCCCTGGCGAGTGTCGGCTACGCTGTGATTGATCGCCGGTTGTCGACGGCTGCCGTCACCAGTCGCTATCATATACGTATACACCTGCAAAAATCAGCGCCAACTGGTGGCAACTAACATGCACGAACAAAACGAGTTTTAGTCAAGCGAGTGGGAATTCTTATTCTGAATAGAATATAATTAAAAATTAATTATGAATTTGATCAACATAATGGTACTTAAAAATACAAAAACTGTGGAAGTGTTATACTACGGGCAGTTAGAACTTTAGACAGCCGATCCTTTGACAACTCCCATTCATTATTAATTTTGCACAAGTGACAAGGCAAACTAAAAGAATTTAGATGCAATTTGTCATTCTTCGATGATCTAAAGAATGTGCATATTTGATTGTATCATAATTTATTAGAGATAACTATTAAAATAGTAATAAAATATAATAGATTTACTTTATTAATTAATAAATTGAAATATTTACGAGGAAATGCAATATTATCAAAAGCATCTAGAAGTAGAGATCGTAATTTAATTAAATAATGATCATATTTTAAACATCCAGCTTTCAGTTTTTTAGTGTTAGCCATTAATCTTATAATTCCATTATTCATGTTTCCAATATGTTTGTATAATACAGATACTTCTTGTTCTTGATCTGTTACTGTTTTACGGAGGTACCTTAGTTCATTTTCTCTAGCTATAAGCAAAAAATAAAAATAAATAAAATAAGACTAACACTAACATTTATTGAAGTTTAAGAATTCTTCAGTATATATAGGTATGTCATAAACTGTATTACTATTATCACTAAATAGTTTTTTTTTTTCTAATTCTTGTACCTAGAATAAAAACATAGATAATTTGTTGTTTTTATAAAATATCCTAACTTATCTGTGATATATATTTTTCATTGTACTTTACTATCTCTATTCAAAGCTCCAATGTAACAGAAATATGTAATATAAACTTTTTTGAAATTGTTACGATAAAATTATATAGTTTAAGTACTATTTATTATTTAAAATAAAGAAGTTTTGTAACAGACTAATAGCTTCTTGAACAATTATTCAATAATTCAAAGAATAATTTTTTAAAAAATTATACCTATATTTTATATACTGTGATCTAATATGTTACAAATATTATATTAAATTTAACATATAAAATGTTTGTGAAAATAATATAACTGAATATTTCAACTAACTTCTTGAATAGTGGTATTAACTTTTTTTTTTTCAATTTGCGTTAAATAAAATTTCTGTATGCATCAGTCTTTTTATAAGCTGCTAATTCTTCAATGTATTTTACTCGTTCTTGTCCAGTAGCTAAAAGATATTGCTAAAATAATTAAAAATAATAAAATATTTCTATAGATGAAATTAATAAATTTCCTTCTAATAATAATTGATGGATAGTTTTCTGAATAATATATTTTTATAATATATGAAGCAATTACAGTTAAACTTGCTTAAGACGCTCTTCAAGAGACCAGCTTAAAAGAGCGTCTTATGCGGGAATTAATAATAAAACCAAGGTGGTTAGAACTTAGAATAGATATCAAGATTTTTTTATTTATTAGAGTAAAAAAGAGTTATAGTAACTATGTATTATACAATTATAAAACTATCAAGTTTATTTATTAATTACTTATAACATACATAAGTATTATAAAATTATAAAATATAAAAACATACATAATTTGTTTCACTTTTTTAATGTACTAGGTAAGAAATAGTAGTTTTTATCACATAGTTACTATAATTATTTACCGTCATATGCTGATCAAAAGAGCTTTTTATCCAATTAAATAAAGACAAACCAAGACGTGTTTTAACAGGTAGTTTTTACATAAACTAGAATAGGATATGTCTTGGGACAGGCGGAAAACATCTTAAATGATTTTTACTGTACTTGTTTTTTATCTGCTGGCAACTGGTTCCATTCAGTAGCTAATACTTTGGTTATTTCAGCAAATGGTAAATTGGGATTTTCAAAACGAAATTGTGCACGTCTATCATTTAAAAATTGTATGTACCCTGTAAATATAGTCAAATAATTAATCTAATTTTAATAATTATAAAAATATTTGTATTAATTAATTACCAGAATGAGGAAGTCTTGGAGCTGTTTTGTCACGTAAGCACTTAATACGTTTTTTACCTTTTACATTATTTTTATCAACTTTTTCTGACATGCCATTTTCAATAAATACGTCTTCTTGGCCTTCGACATTTAAAAGTAATTAGTAGGTATGCAATGGTACATACTAGGTTAGATACCCAATACCATTGATTAAAATACAAAATTAAAACTTAAGTACCTGATTGGTCCATAGTCCTAGTGTTTCCAGAATCGAACATTGTAATTAATCAAGCTGGTTCAAATAAGCCAGCGGGTTTTGGTTCCAACAAAATTTTTATTAACGGGGGATAGTAATTACTAATTAATAATAATCATGAAGAACCTAAAAAGACTAAAATTATTGATTTTTACATGGTTTAAAAAGCGCACTCGAAAAACGATGGAATAGCGAAAATAGTAAAAATGTACTGATGGAAACCTAGTCGGTCATCATATTATTGTGGTCATGTACTCATCACTCTTGAGGATATTGGATACACCATAATGTAATTATTAGTTCATGAGATACACCAATACGGACAACACAGCAATACATTAAACAAATAAACAATCACATAGACAGTGGCACTCAACGACGCCGGTCCACATACCCAAATACACAATAATATTTTTGGTTAACAGTGTACCCAACCTAAAAGACCGAGGTATACAATTTAAAACATTTTTATGTCCAAAATAATATTAATTGTAATATAGGTACCTATTATTCAAAATTATTTTAATATAATATTAAAAACATTATCTTCAATAACAACGTTTTACTTCATAATTCACTCTTCACGAGGCGTTTCGTTTTTCTATTAATTGCTTATTGTGTAATAATACAGTTTTACTGTAAAATCCAAACTCTAATATTTTGGTTATTCAAAAGTCGATCTTTGATTAGGACACACTGCGAAACATTTTTCTTTTTGCGGTAAACTGTAAAGCACTAAAGCGTAGGAGGAGTCCCTGCGGATTGTATAAAAAAAAATAGATCGTTTGGACTGACTAAATTTTTTTCCCATAAAATTTAAATTCGTTTTGGTAGCTGCTGTGTAGTAATTTTAATATAGATAATTATAAATCCAGATATGGGATCAATAGTTTTAAAGAGTCTTTCGGTTCTACTTGGTATTTTTTTCCTATTTGTAGGTACTCTGAAAATGAGTCCTGTCATCAGTAAAGAGCTGCACAAGGATCTCGTAAGAAATAATTTATGTCAATAATAAATAGTTATTACTATTTTTATGTATAATATTATCTATGACATGATAAGTCTAATGTGTTTATCAAGTTTCAAATTTAAATCTATTGGTATTAACATTAATTTACTACCCATTTCAATTCGATAATTTTTGCATAATTACAAAATTTGTAATACATTTATAGTTTCTTAAAAACGAAACCTGTATATTTTTCTATTAAAATCAATTGTGATTTTTTTAAAGTTGGAATGCATTTTTAAAAAAAATTGCTATTATCTATAGAATATGCAAAAGTTGAATTTTAATGTGTAAAAAATATTTACCTATGTATTTAATATTTATTTTAATTTCTTAAAGTAGTTGTAATTAATTTTAGTTTAAATTTTCTTACAAATATTTTAACTTCAGTTGAAATTAGTATAACATTTTCAAAATTCAGTGAATTATGAATTAAAATTTATTTTCACTTTAACCTTAAACCATATTATTTTCCTATTTACAATTTAAATAATCATGTATTATTTAATCTATGTTCAACTTATACTTAAAGTTTATATTACCGGGTACCATTTTTTATTTTATAAATAATTAAAAAAATTATTACTAAGATAAATTATGAAAAAATACTAGTTAGGCCTACCTGTTTTTATTTTTTTAAATTTTATTTAGATTATTGCTTACATACCTACATTTTATAACTATTAGACATTAATATTGTTTTATTGTACCTAGCGTGTGGTAAAAAAAATTATTTTTTATACTAATTTGCTCATTGAATCAAAATGATTTAGATAACATAAATGGAAACTTATTATTATAAACATGAATATTGTGTAGTGTTTTTGATGAATCTATTTGTGGTAAAATGGGCTGATTGGCAAAATGCCCGCGTATGAATTTAAAATATTTGGCACTAGCGTAAATTTGTTTTAAGATTCTAACAAAATATGTAAGTATTTATCAATAGTTTATTCAGAAATTAAGAGGTTTTAAAATATATTTGTACGACTTAATTATCACTATATGACTATTATAAATGTTTATATTGATTATTGAGAAGAAGGGGAGGTATCCCCTATAATGTAAAAATATTTAAAATAAAAATTGATTTATTTAAATTGTAAATAATGGTTTATTGCTATTCTTTCAACACATATTATACATTAAGAAGACGTTGCACAGAATTTTGTTGTCACCCTCTTACAATTGCTAACATAGAAATTTTAGGCTCAGCAGATCACATTTAACTCTGTTAATTTAAAAATTAAAAAATTATAGTTAATTTACCCATAATAAATTTAAACATTATCTTGGGCATTTCATAGGCTTTTTGTTATATATCAATTTTAAAGCGAGTTATGAGTATTTTAAGATATACAAACAATTTTAAATTTTAAGATACTCAGTTATAACTTTAAAATTAAAATATAACAAAAAGCCTATGAGATGCCCAAGCCCGGATTAAGGCATTTTGAGGCCCAGGGGCCAACATTTTAAATGAGGCCCCTGCACTTAAAAAAAAATATTAATGTATATTATAATTTGTTATGAAGTGAAGTGACCAGCCAACGTCATATGAAAGTATACCAAAAATTATGAAGAAATACCCTTTAAAGATTGGGTCTAACTTATTTATTTTTTATGTTGTAGGCAATTCATTTTTTTTTTATCAAAACCATACATATCACGCATTTGTTTATGTATTTTCAAACGTTTTCAACATTTTGATGTAATTTTTTTTTTATTTTAAAGCTATTTAATTGTCTTATAAAAACTCTGACATATGCAATTGAACTAGAAATGCGCTAATTATTTTTATTAAAAAAAAAGTAGAAAAATGTTGGCAAAAATTAGTATATTTTAAAGGAAATCATGTCTTATTCCAAATAATTAATTACTTAGTATGTGTTTTTTGTATTATTTTACTGAATTATACTGATTTATACATTAATATACCTAGAATACCTTGAAAGTTTGGTTTTCATAATAAATTCCTGTTAATCACCACAATCTTAGTTTTCCTAGAATTGAGTATGTTAATAAGTCTTCAATCATTTAATTTTATACTATTTGGTAGATTGTAGTTGTCATAATACAAAAAACAAAAACTCTTAGTTAATAATAAACTATTTGGAATAATGCACAATTTTAAAAATACTAATTTTTACCAACTTTTTTCTCTTTTTTTTTTTTTAATAAAAATAATTAGCACATGTCAGGTTTAATTGTGTATGTCAGTTGTTAGGACTATTAAATAGCTCTCAAATGAAAATAAAATTACGTCAAAATGCTTAAAAGTTTTGAAGATACATAAACAAATGCGTGATATGCATGGTTTTGATAAAAAAAAAGTTAATTGCCCATAATTAAAAAAATAAAAAAGTTAGATTCAATCTTTAAAGGGTATTTATTTATCATTTTTGGTACTTTCATAGTTGGCGTTGGCCGGTCACTTTAACCCTGGAACATATTGTATATTATTTAATATTAGGTACCTGATATAATAAATATAATATTATATAGATATTAGGTATATAGCAATAAATAATGAATTATGTATCACTTTATTTATAAATTATAATTTACAAGCCTTTTCCTAGCTAAATAATCATCGATTTTTTTTTAGGTGATTTATTTAGTGTTACATAGCCTATAACGAAAAAAGTAATGGACAAATTAGAGGCCCCTAAATAAATTCTAACTATCGATTTCGGGGACCATGGTCCCTCCTGCCCCCCCCTCTTAATCCGTGCTTAGAGATGCCTTAGATAACAATCTTACCTTTAAATTTTATAAGAGGTAAATTCACTCTAATTTTTAAACTAAGAGTTAAATGTGACATGCAGAGCGAAAAATTTGCTATGTTACGCACTTGTAAGACGGATACAATAAATGTCGGTGCTATGTAATTAATTGAAAGTTATTGAATGATTTTTGTAAAATAAATATATTTTTTCCAAATTATATTTATCTAGTTTCTTATTTAATATTAATTTTTTTTATATACAGTATGTCCCAGAAGTCCCGTATACCCTTAGTATCTCCGTGGAAAATAAATATATTTAAATGCAGTTTTTTTACAGTAATAAGTATCAAAATTCTGATTGAATAGCATAATATTTAATTTTTTTTTTTCAAAATTTCTAAAATGATTAAAAAAAATTTTTTATGTAAATAACGAGGTAAATAAGTTTTTACGTTTCCAAAATAGCCATTTTGTTGATCATATTTTTAAAACAGTTCAAAAAAAAAAAAAAAAAAATATTAAAATTTAATGAAAATCGTCCAAGTTAGAGCTAGGTAATTATTATTTTTAATTTCGAAGAATAATAGTTTTGCCATTCAATCAGAATTTCCATACTTATTACTGTAAAAAAAACTATAAAGAAAGAAAACAAGTGCATAGTTTTATTATAATTTATAATTAAGGTATAAAGAAAGAACACAAGTGAATAATTTTAATTATAATTTACAAATCTGAGATATGCGTAAATTGTATCATTATAAATTACATTAATAATTGTAAGATAAAATCATTGATCATTCGTAATTTTAGGTTTACTTCATGATAATTAAAATACTTAAAAGTAGCTAACCACTTTCACCTACCTATTCACTGTTCAGTAAACGATAAGACACAGATTATTGTTATTGTATTATTTCTGTTAAAATCAAAACTTTAATTAGGTATATATTAGTTTTGCCAGATTTAAATAGATATTTTATTATTGAAATGAAAAAATAATTATTTGTTTTGAAATTATTATGAATTTTGACGTACAAAATATCAGTTATTAAAAATTTAAGTTTTTAACCTTATAACTGAAAGCTTTCACTTATAATTAGATAAGATTGTCATGAAAAATATCATCGTTCCAATTTCTGATTAAATCATGCGAATCATATTTTGCTAATACCGTATGCATAGGTAATAAAACTATTATTTTTAGAAATTCATTAAAATAATAAGCTCTAACTTGGGCGATTTTTATTAAATTGTAATACATTTTTTTTTTTTTTTTTTTTGAACTGTTTTAAAAATATGATCAACAAAATGGCTATCTTGATAAATAAAAAACTTATTCGCCTAAAAAATTTTTTTGAAAAAAAATTGATTATTATGCTATTCAATCAGAATTTCCATACTTATTGCTGTAAAAAACTGCATTTAAATATATTGATTTTCCACGAAGATACTAAGGGTGATACGGGACTTCTGGGACATACTGTATGATAAAATATTTAACTAATTGATTTGAAAGTACATACATTTATGTAGATTGCATATTTATCTAATATGACCAAAATATATTGACTGTAATCAATGATTATTATAAATTATAATGTATCTAAAAGTGTAATTTTTTTCAGCGAAAGGACTATGTTAAGTATGCCAAAGTATTTCCACTCTCCAAAATGATCGACTTTAAAGTGCCAGCCAAATGGTACAGAAGAGCTGTCGGTGGTACTGAAGTATTAAGTGGTGTTTGCTTGGCATTTGTTCCTTATAGTAAGTATTTGACAACATAATTAACTTATCTTTTTTAACCCACTTACATGTTTATATGAATATTCTAATTGTTATGGTAAATTTTTCTAATTTAAGGAAACGTTAAACAAGGGGCAAATATAACTCTTTTGATGTCACATTTATTGGCTGTTTATACACACTATGCAGCAAAAGATAAATTTGAACGAATGGCTCCGGCACTTGTGTTTTTATTCATGTTAGCTGGACGATTGGTTATTGATTATCAACTGAGGCGCAAAGAACTGGCAGAAATTGCTGAACCTAAAGCTCAAAAACAAGAATAGAAAGAAAATAACTTTTCCCAAACTTAGCTCATTTTTATTAAAATTTTTGCACATTAATTATTGTAAGGATTTGTTTTAACTAAAGCTTGGGAAACACAACCCCTGTTCCATCCCTCCAAAATAAGATAACAAATTTTTGTGTTCATTCATTCTAGTCATTTATGTTAGTACCTATGTAAATAATTTGTGTGTAGGGTGTAAATTAATTCTTACATAGTTTTTTGTTTTTTTGACCAATTAAACATCATGTATATTAAAAATAAAGATAATAATTTAAAACAATGTTTACATATTATGAATACTATTATAATAATTAGTAATTAATAACTATGAATCTTCACCAGTGGTTAGTAATTTCAGTGCTTTTTGTAAATTTGCAATGGACTCAGAAACATCATCGTAGGTTAATGCACTAGCAGCAAACTTGCAATATTTCTGTGCTTTAGTGATTTGTGACGGCGACAGTTGTATTCCATCTAAAATGTAAAAGAACTTTTATTTTCTTGTAATAAAAATTCAACTTCACACAATTCAAAATGTACCATTGTTATTAGACTATTTTGGAAATAAAATATTATCTAACTATTCATTTTGTTAGCTGCCTACATTGTTATCATTTTTTTAAATTAAGAATTTATATAAAATTAATTTAGGAAATTTATACCTCTGAGTAAGATTGGTCTTCCTGATACAGTTGGCTGTACTTCTGTTGGACTGATTGTAGACATGTTGGATATTTGTTGATATTCATTAGGATTTGATGCAGGATAATCTAAAATTATACATAGTATTATATAGTAATAAGATATGCAAGAAATTCAACTTTATGTTAGCTTTTTGACTGTTCAGTATTAGAATAAATATATTAACCTTCGTATGTATGTTTAGTAGGAGTTAGAGGAGCACAATTATCTGTAGGTTGTTGAATGTCTTCTCCTTGATTTGGAAAGTTGAAACCAATTTGTCCACTTTCTGTATTTGGTGGTCCAGGTGTGGGAGTCTCGCCATTTTTCATGCAATTATGTATGTATGTAGCCTTCCATTTTGCATATTTTTGAGTATTTGTGATCTCTTCGGAAACATCCCCAAATACACTTAAAACGTCCATGAGTAGTCCAGCAGTGAAAAACAATTTAACTATATTCCTAATAAAAATGAAACCATACATAAATTTTTTGAAAAAAAATGGTATAAATTAGTTAGGAACGCCTACTTATTATAATTTGCCTGACGATCCATTCCATCTGCAAAATTAAACAATTTTATTGCATAATTTTCTATGTGTGCTTGTGCAGCAGTCTCGTTTGTGATCATGTCATTATCTTTTAAATTATTTTTTTGTTTTTCCAACCAGTCCATTAGAGACACTAAAAACATTTTCGCGTCTTTCGATGATTTGTCTAAGGTCAATGCAGCTTGCAGAGCATATAGCCGACCTAAAACAAAAAAAAACTACTATTATGCATATTCAGAATTGTCGATGTCAAATAACTCACACCAATAACTGATAACTGGATCTTTAGAATCGTGCTCTAAAGCAATTTTTAGATGATGTTGAATCTTCTTTAGACTTTCCGGACATTCGGGAATTTGTGCCATCTTATTTAAACGATTTAAATTTTTCGTATCGAATTTCAAAAAGCTTAAACGAAGTGGAATGACATTGTGTATAAGCAATAAAAATTTGAAAAATATATTTCTTGGCTATGCGTGTAATGTTTTCAGTTAATGATCTAGAATGTTGACAATTATTAATGACTGTAAACCACTGACGAGTAACGAGTAATCACTTATCACCAAAGATGAAAGAACACTCACTAGACACTACACAGGAACTGGATGACACATTCTTTTATGATAATAATAATATGATATATTTGTTTAGTTATCTCGAATCTTGATAGTAAAGTTGTATCTTGATAGCCGTGGGTACGATCTTAACATAATATTATATCTTCAAGCGCGGACCGTGGTCAGAACCTTACTCTATCATGGGTCAGACCATGACAAAATAGTATTTATTTTGTGAATATGTCATGGGTACTCGACGGTAATTCGGTGGATAAACGAAAAACAACGACGAAGAAAATGTCAAAATGTGTGATGTGATACGATATCATCACAGAAATTTCATCTATTAATCTGTGGCTATATTATTATGTGACTCGTCGTTGGCTGCACCGATTTTATCGTTTCGATTGGTTGGCGCGTTGTATCAGTATCACAATCCAAAGCTAATTTTTTTTTTTAAGGAAACCTAGTCGCCGTCGCCTGTAGTTGAATTGACTGTTCTTATTTCTTAAACACATTGCAAACCGTAAGTTTGGCAATTTTTGTTTATTTTATCTACGTACACAAATAATATAAGGGTATTGTGTATTTGTGTTTGAATTTTTATTTTTTGAAACGCTAACAACGCATTTTGTAGGTATTTGTTGTTATTACTATTTACCGTACGTTTTACGAATAGTTAAGTTTCGACATGAGTAATAACAATAAATCGGCATTATTTGCTTGCTCAAAGTGTTTCAAACGGTATTTGTACGAAGATTTGTCATCTGGGCAACAACTCTGTAAAGTACGTAAATTTAGTGCAATTTTTCGTTTTACGTAATCGCCATTAGGCGATAAACAAACGTTTACATAATATGCCATTATTGTGTGTTTTAGGAATGTCGAGGATCATATCCTGTAGTCAAGTGTACTTACTGTCGGTCCGAATTCCAACAGACTGAGTAAGTAGTGACACAAAATAATCTTACTATTAAAAAACCAATTAATCTCATGGACCATATTAAAAATTAATTAACAAACAACTTGATTTTATAGTCGTAAGCTTTGTAATGAAAGATTATTAAACTAAGTACCTACTTATATTAGCTACTTATATGCGTGTTTCAAAAATTTATAGTTAATTTTTAAAAATTTTAGTAAATCAAATACGAGTACAATTTGTAAAAAGTGCGAACAATTTGTGGCTCAATATGGAAGACCAACAGCATGTAGTTACTGCAATATCATAGCTGCTTTCATTGGCCAAAAATGTCAGCGTTGTGCAAATTCTGAACGCAAATACGGGCCACCTGTAACTTGTGATCAATGCAAACAAAATTGCGCATTTAATAGAAAAGATATGGATTGTGAAGTAAGAATTTAAATGGTATCAACATTTAAATAATAAATTTTCTTAATTATGTTTTATTTTATTTCAGTTGCTTGATGGAAAAGTATTATGCTGGTTATGCACTTTATCATTTAAACGAGCTTTAGCAAAAACAAAAAAAACTGATGCTGAAATGAAACTATTAGTAAAAAAACGTGATGGGTTAGTAATTAGTATTATAGTTAAGCACTGTGTTTATTATTATAGTTAACCAATGTGAATTAGAAAATGTCAAGTTTTATTCAAATTATTAAAAATTAATTTTCAGATCAAAAAATAGGAAAACTAAACATACAAATGTAATGAAATTAATTGATGATAGTGGTCCAGATTTTGCTTTGCCACCACCTTCAAAAATGCATCGAAATTCTCATAGGCATGTTGACGTTAATTCAGATAATGTCGTGGTTATTACTGATCTCAAAGAACAAATAGCCTTGTTACAAAAACAGTCTCATCAAAAGAATTTTCAACTGCTAAACAAAGATAAATTTGTATGGGATATTAATATTTTTTTTACAAAATAAATAAACATATTTGTTTAATATCCGTGTACTAGTAATTTACAATTTGTTTATTAGATAACCGAATTGAAAGCCAAACATTTTACTACAGAAAATGAATTGCGAAATAAAATGAATTCGGACAAAAAGGAGTATAGTAGAGAAGTAGAAATGTTGCATAGTAAAATCAAGTGTTTACAGAAAGAGGTTGCTACTTTATCCAAAAGTGGCGGTAAGCGTGGTGTACATCTCCGTAAAGAACACGATAGTGGTAGTGGTACTGATAGTCCATCTGTGACATAGTTTTAGTGTTGTAAGTACTACAAGTTAATGTTATATTTGGAATGTACTTTGTGATTTATTTAGTGATATACATTTTTTTTTTTATTTAATCATTGTATGGACATAATAAATATATGTCATCTTTACAATTTTAACCTATTTCAAGTAAACTGATTAATTTATTATGAATTGTTCTTAATTAAATTATGTTAAAATACATTTTCCTTTTACTCTTCTACATTTAATAATTGCTCATCTGAAATACAGTTAGTAAGTAGCTCTATATTATAAACTATTACATAAATGTATTTGATTTTCTCTACTTTTTAACTTTAAAATTATTAATCATAATTATTTTTTTATATTATGAATGTTTTTTTTTTAATTTTAAGTTATTTTGAAGATAAAAATTAGATGTCTTAAAATTAACTACTTACCTATGTTTAATACTGGGAACAATTTAAGTAAACATTTTTTTTTATATATATTTATGTATAAATATATTTGTATATTGTCTGTGGCCAAATGAACACAAATTAGATTTCTGTAATTGTATGACTTCATATATCCATTTGTGCTATTATTTTTAATTTAATTGTCTTTGAACAATATTTTTAATAAAAAAAATGTGATTTAAAATACATATTTGAATAGAGATTATTGTCTAAGATTATGAATAGTATTTTACTGCATTTTTTAAAATGTATTTTAGTAAATACAAGTATTCATCCCAATTATATCAATTGAAATACATTAATCATAATATTTGCATCTATTTATTTACAATAGATATTCAGTATTCACATATACGTAGGAAACGTGTAAACGTTCTTGTTCCTTTAGTAAAAATTTTTTCATTGTTAAGTCATAGTTACTAATTACTATTATGCAAAAATTCACTTATAATGAAATAAAAGCTATATTATAATAAAAACATCTTATCATTTTGCAACCCTTCTTGCAACCCTGCGTGATAAGAGAAAAAAATCAATACCTGTAATCTGTTGAGTTCTTTTTATGACGACTAGGAATTACAAGCTATACTGCTGTATTCACTTCCACTTAAACTAATTCCGATAGAGCTATAACGATAAGTGTCTTTTATAAACATAAGACTACAATAATTACCTAAGTTTAAACTAATGACTATACCTTTTTTATAATTCATTTAATACGTTTTTTCATTATGACTTCTTTTGGTTTTGGGCTTAGTGAAATAATTAGTATACCATCAGTTTTTAAAGAAAATAGCACCAACAGTACGTCATTTACTGAACATACAGGTAGGTTAAACAATGTATACAATGCTTTCTTAAATTCTACATTAGTAGAGTTTGAGCTCTTTGAGTGATCCTTGTATCCATTTATTGAATAAAATATAGGTATAATGTAACAAATGTTTTCAATCTTTTTCTATGTAGTTTGGTGTATTGATTGGCGTCCGTCACAACATTGGATGTTTCAGATAGCTAATGTTCTGTTTTTTTTATCATACTCTGTGCCAACTAGTTATTATGGCATATTATTTATGCACTCAACATTAATTGCAGGTAAAGTTTAAAAAAAAAAATCACAAATTGGTATACTAACTTTCTTATTTTGAATAGAGTATTTAATATGTCAACAGATAAAAAGTAGATAAGTATTTGATCAATAGATTCTTAATTTTGGTTTTAGGTTTTCTTATACTCATTACTTGGGCATGGAGAATAGTGTGTGCACCTGATTTATTCACCTGGAATTTATGTTTTCTTTTTATTAATATTCTACAACTAATTTATCTTATTTATCAAAGAAGACCGATTAATTTTAATCCAGAACTTGAACAAATTTATCGTAACATGTTTAAGCCTTTCAAGGTAAATTATTGTCAATAACTATACTATATTCTATTTAAGAATAAACCAACTCTCATAAGAAAAATTACCGAAGAACAAAATATTAACACTAGAGTTTTTAGGCAGCTCTACTAATGGCCATTATATAATATGTGTATGAACCGAAACCATCATTTGTCCTCTACTAATTTTATTCTTAAATGGAATAGAGTATAACAATTAACAATATCATGTACTCATATTATAGTATATTATAAATACACATATTTATTTATTATTGATTTTACTAATGATATAGATTACTAGAATTCAATTTAAGAAATTGGTGAGTGAACAATTTGCTCAGATTGTTACCTTACACATAGGTGAGGCTTATGCTATGCAAAATATCACAAAAACTGACAGACTTGGACTGCTTATGTCTGGAAAAGCAAATGTTCTACAAGATCATCAACTTTTACATCCCATAGGACCGTGTGAGTTTTTGGATTCTCCTGAATTTGAAAGTAGAGGGTCTTCCGAAGACAAATTTAAGGTGAATTTTATCTGTTTTTTAAAAAATATGATTCATTATTAATATTCACTCTTTTTAGGTTTCAGTAATTGCTGCAACAACTTGTCGATATATATTTTGGCAAAGATCAGCATTAGAATATTTGTTTGTGAAAGAAACATACTTAGCCACTGTATTAGCTACTTTAGTTGCGAAAGATATAACCATTAAGCTTTACTCGATGAATAATAAAGTAAAACAATTAATGCTTTCATCTAAAACTGCCAAATTAATATTATTTTTTCATTTTTAGATTATGACAGATAAAGGATCACATTTAGATATCAGGTTACCAAGTATTACTCCAGCCATAGCATCAAAAGAATGTAAGCCACCAATAGTGAAAACATTAAAAAAACTAGCGGTGATCTCATCACATTGTCCTATATCACCTATACCAGCTGGTAAATGTATTTCATAAATTTTTAATTTGTGTTTTTGCATTCAGTTAAATTTATTTACCTACCTATACCTTGCGATTGTCTAGTTATAGAGCATTTATGACTGTCATCTAAAAGAGAAAGGTTAATTATTAATACCTACCATACTTGAACAATACATAATGAATACAGTTAGTGAAAGACACTTAGTTGTAGTATAAACAATTTGTGCAAGGACATTTTAACCAAAGTTTGTATTCTGTATACTTAAATATTTCAGCTATACCGCACTGTTAGTTTTAACTGTCTTCAAGTTAATATAGTACCAATTTACTAAAATTTTAGTATTTCAAATTCTTGAGTTTTTTTAAAATTTTTTTTTTTATACATTATTAGGCTTTTATTATATATAATAGATACTATAAATCTAAACAAATTAATTATAAAATATATGTATAGTTTAAATTTCAGAAGTAAAATTATAAAAGTAGGTAGATACAGCAAGGTACCTAGTACCTACCTGTATTGACCTACAACTCATAAGTAATTCTTAAGTTATAAACAAATAATAAAATTGTGATATTAAAATAGTCTATACAAATATAATTTAATAATATTTGTTGTACCTACGTAATATAATTATGTTAACTATTTTGTTATATTTTTGTTGAATAGGTATGTGATAAATGTAAATTTATTTGATGGCTTTGAATATTAATTACACATATGATAAATAATTTGAGTACCGTTGTGTATTGGTTATATCTAACTTTATTATTGTAAACTTAATCATAGATTATCTGTTACTAAAATAATAATTCTAACCAGTAGACATATTAAATTACAAATATTAAATGTAGAGGTACAGGTTAAAAAATATTAAATTAGTTAAATAGCCATTATGTAGTTAGGTATATAATGTATTACATATTTATAAATACACCTACCCATGTGGAATGTTTGATCGGTTGCTGCCATTAAGTTAGGTTAAGCGGAGTTTCCCCACAAGGCCGCTTTCTTATTTGCCCCTATGATTTTAGAATGTTTAGATAATATTTGGATTAGCCAGTAGACACTAGACATAAATAAAAAATTGACATATTTTTAAAAACCTATGGTAATTCTATATTGTGTTAATGAAATTTATTCAGTAAATGGGTATGAAACATGAATATAAACTGAAAATTATTTTAATAGAAATTTTGTAATTGATTGTAAAAATTTTTATTTTTCTAAAAGAATACATGTTATGTTATAAACATATGTATATATATTTAAGCACATTTTATAATAAAAAAAATAATTCATATTAGGTCCCTACTGTAGCTAATGTTATAGCAGCTTGGCTGGCTGTTTTCTAGTGTGAGATACTTACCTCAAAAGTAAAACAAGTTTATATTAGTTGATCAGTATTATTTTTATCAAAATTCCTAGCCTGTGGATGTAGATGATTTAAATTGTTTTAGTTTTAACTATATTGATTTCTGCAAGTGAATGTGGTGTGTTTATTGAGTATGTATTTTGCAATTTTAATAAATTGTAAACTTTAGTGTTACGTTGTATTTTGCATGTACAAATGTATTTTGCTCTTAACTGTCTGTTTTTAATTTTTACAATGTATCGAGCCCTATTAGGTAAAAGAGGACGTAAGCGACATTTAAATTTTTTTACAGGAACTAAAAAAAGCACTTTTAAAATTGAATATCTGATAGATTTTCATGAAAATTATATGTGTAGCTTTAAAAATATTATTTCAAAAATACAATTACAGAATAAAAATAATATTTTTAATATTGTGTAACTTATGTCGCTTATAATATAATAAATGTTTGAATATAGCTCAATGGTACTTACACTTTTCACTTTCGGCGCTTACAAATAACATTTTGTCGTGTTGATTAGTGCATGGCGCTTACACTACTCTTACACTACTCCATGCAACAAAGTCGCTTACATATTTCGTAATTTTCGAAATTAATGTGACCTACGATCAATTTTGAAGTTATTATCTAAATGACATGTCGCTTTCGTCCAATCTTTAAATGGCGAAATGACATGCTTATATTATCGCTTAGCTATTTTACAGATTGATGAGTCCAAATTTTAGAAAAATGTTGATACCAATATCTCATTTTCGCCAAAATTGTCGCTTACACCCTTTTACCTAATAGGGCTTGGTATATGTTTTTATATATTGTGTTTTGAATCCTCTAAGTGCAGTAAACTACCGCTCTGATTGTTCAAGATGGCGACAAGGTCTGGTTTATGATGAGTAGTTCATTTTATAGATTATAGTATTTTTATAGATTATTATATTATATATACATTATAATATATTCGGTGATTGCCTCACTGCAATTCTTTTATTCAGTATATCTAAATATTATATAAAAAAATTAAATAATATAAAAGCATTTATATTTTATTTGGTATACTTAAGACTTAAGAGAACATCATATTATGTCACATGTTAAATTGGAAATATTAAAAAACTATATTTGCTACAATAATATTAATAATAATACCTATCTATTTATTAGATCTAATTTATAATTACTAGGGCAGAAGACTTGTAGCATTTGCATATTTGTTTTAAAGTCACAAAAATAGCAGAGTGTAAAACACATAAGTTACATTCTTTTACAAAGCTAGTTTTGAAATTGTATTTTGCATATAAATGCATATTTTGATTTTTTTTTTTTGTTTTTAGGACATATTTCTTCAATTTTATACTTATAGAGACATAGTTTAATTGAATTAATAATTTTATAATTTTTTTCTACAATGACGTTTATATTTTAATTAATATACAACCAAAACATATAAATATATTTTTAATTTTTGTCTTGGGTACCTATAGGTAATATAGTTTTTGTTGTCCGTGGGCATACATATTTCCTAAAAGCACTAAAATGTTAAATCTTATTTTTAAAATGCAAATGTGTAAAATTAATATTTGATGACTTTTTATGGCTACAAGTCATCTGCCCTAATAATTACCTACAAATATAAATACATTAACATTAACATTTTGAAGGTAATCATGTGTTATATAATAATTACATAATACCTACATTTTTTCATTTTCATAAGTGTTTTAAATTATTTTAATATAAAAAAAAAAATTTACAGGACTAATAATGTTCAATTTAACGAAGGAAAAATAATGAATACAATTTTTTTTTAAATACTTAAGTACCTAAAAATAATGGTTCTGTAAAAATAATGATAAATGATATACCTAGTATAGTAAATAATATTATTTTTAATACAATAGTCGATAAATCACAAATCAGTAAGTAAATAATAAAAAATAACTAGTTTTTGTTTAAATATTTATTTATTATTTATATAAAAAAACTTATTTTCAAATATTTATTATTTTATTTATAATATAAATAAAGTACTTTAACTGATATACCTACTAAGGTATTTTGATTAATACAAATAGAAATTGTTAGGCTTGGTTTTATTTATTTTTATTAGTGAAAATCACCAAGTGCGAAACATTGATTATGGATAAATGCCAGACGACCAACGGAAAATTCAATCGAATGAACTTGGCCAATGAAATGGGTAACACGGGAGTGGAAAATTGGCTTGAAAAAACTTCAAAATATCATAGTTTGGAAATGGCAGATGACGAATAAATTACATCATTAGCTATTATTTTATTATTTATTTATTGTTAACATAAACAAATGTTTGTTTTAAAAATACATTTTTATAATTTTTTAATTGTATTTTATTTAATCCTGTGTTGGTGAAATTGGCTCCAAGTTGATTTAGGCAGTCTTGTAAAGTATTCGAATAAAAGTATTTGAATACTTTTTTAGATTCTGAGTGGAACGATGAATGTATTGATTTTACAATGATGTGTTTTTTATTTTTTTATTTTTTTTGTGTGTGTACACGATAAGTAGTCGAAATAATGCTTCGATTTTCAACTTCAGTATCTTGTTCGATTGGAAAGTGAATATCGTTGGTGCATTGGGGAGGTCAAAATTTAAAATTCCCAGTAATTTTCAAAAGCGCCAAGAAAAACCAAAGTAAAATTAAGGAAAACTGGAATTTTTACACAAAATCGATTTTTCACAAAATTTAATTTGGTTTTTGGTGTAACTTTTAAAAAAATTACCTTAGATACATGAAATTTTGACTGAATGTTTATATTAGCATTTTCTATACACC
>NC_042494.1:122287308-122295212 GCF_005508785.2 Acyrthosiphon pisum
TAACACTCTGCACGCACCGAGAGTAGTCCCGTGTGAACACGTAAAACCGTCTGTCGACGAACGTCGTGATCGACACCCGACGTCGAGTTGAACATCGCACTTCGCTCTCGATATAGGTCATAGTATAGTAATCCGCGTGATCGCGATCGTCTATTACGTGCTGAGGCCAAGAAGCAGATCGCGCCGCGCACTACCCGCGCTGAAATCGATCATGTGGTTACTTAGATAATAATCTTATCTTTAGATTTTATAAGAGGACAATTCACTCTAATTCTTAAATTAACGGATCTACACGTGTTTTGCTGAGTATAAAATTTGCTATGTTACGCACTTGTAAGACGGAGATAACACAGCGGGTATCACGTCCTCTTAATTGCCTAAAAAAACCTGGCCGCTACTGATTATACGTATATACAATGTATCTTAAAAACTTATCTATTGCGGTTGAAATGTGGTTAAAAATGTTGAAAATATTTCTCTAAAGAACAAACATACCTAATATATTATAATTGAAATTTATGTCAGTTATGATTCATGAGTACTGTTGAATGGTGATAACTATCAACTACGTCCACATAGTGAATGCCGGCTTTTCAGCGAATTTTTATAACATTCATCTGTCAATGTCAGTGCATTTTATAAACGAATACCTACCTATTTGGTTTTTGTTGTGATCGCTAAAAAAATATAATGATACACTTTTTATTTGGTACGTTCAGAGAAAAGTAAATAAATCTTCGTCAATTCTCAATTTAGAAATCGTATAACAAATACATTTATAATAGATTTTTCGAAAATCATATTTGATTAGAGTCCTAGTTCTTACCCATAAGTCCAACTAGGGGGTGCCTCGTTTTGAGCTGTTTACGGACTTTTCAATTTTCAATTTTTTTAGTTTTTTTTTCTTTAAATGTCAATAAAATATTATTTGTTGGGTCAAAAAGGTTGGAAATTTAATACAATGCGCTTGATATACCTATTGATACAACAGTAGTTGAAAAATATTAAAAATACATAGTCATGTTTTTTTATAAACATTTGATGTTCAAATGTGGACTAAATGTATCAAATTGAAAGAAAATTTACAAGCTATTTATAGTACTTAGTAATTATTTAGGTAGTTAAAAATGTTTAAAATGTTCAAATTTTATAGCTAATAAGGTTATCAATTTAAAACCAATGCTCGAATTGTGGGGGGGGGGGGGGGGGGTGCGCAGGGGGACGGAGCTCCCCTACTATTTTTATTTTTTTTTTGCGTACCCCTACTACTTTTTGTATGGTTTGTGTTGAATAATTGCGCCCTCGGAACGCAGTTTTTAAATGGTTAGATTGAGCTCTTCTACTTATTTTTTCCCAATTCGAGCACTGTTTAAAACAAGGTTCTGTGTAAGTAGTTAATTCTGTAACTAAAAAATAAATGAACACAGTTTTTTTTATAGTTATTTGAAGTTAAAATTTGGACAAAATTAAATACTAAAAAAAACAAGAAAAACGATTTTATTTATTTTATTGTAGATTTTTTTATTTAATTTAAAAATATATATTTACAGTCTATACGACAAGGTACCTATAGGCTATAATAAGTACCTATGTGTGGTGACATAAAATAATATTTGACATAGGAACATATTAATTGTAGAGTAGGAAGGCTCCCAGAAGTGCCACCTGCTGAAATGAAATAAGAAATTGTTGTAATTTAAAAATATTATTCATGGCCTCGTGGGTATTTAAAACTTCTCAACAGTGGGCGCAACCAAAATTTTTTAAGGGGGGAGGGGCCCCATAATTATTAGAATATATTATAGACATTTTAACCACATACTAAGAAAAAAAATATACAATACATTTTTCATAAAAATATAAATCAATGTTTAATAATATTTTAGAATTTGAAAAAATACATAATATTATACTTATATTAATATTTTTGTAATTACAAAAAAAAAATTCATAATATAAAATCTCGCGCGCGTGACGTTTCGAATTAGCTAGGTAACGTACCTATTTATAATTCAGATATTATACCTACAGACGCCAAAATAAATATTTAGAGCAGCTAGCTGCTATACAGCCGATACTGGCCAGAGAAATAAATTAAAAATACGGGACACTTAAAAAATCAATTTTATTTTGGTACTGGTGGTCGATACTTGATTAATTAAGATTATGCATACCTATATTTATATATGAGTTACCCCAAACCCAACTAAATATAATATAATACAAATTAAATGCAGCTGTGTGCCTATGTATAATGCAGCTGATGATGTCAATAAATGTTTTTTTGGGTTGGAAAAGTGCATTTGTTCCCAAAATAACTACAGTAAAGAATAAAAAAAACATAAAAATTAAATCGATTAAATAGGCTATAGCTGGCAATTATAATAGCTTAGAAAAATTAACAATCTCCCCCCTAAAAAAATGTATTTAAAAAATAAAAATACAGATAAAAAGATACTATAATACTATTATTGTGGGGCAAGAGCGAGAAGTGAGCTATTTCAGTCGCAGAGCCTTCTCACGCGAGCCACACATACCTAATATTTTTTCACACCTCTGCATTCATCGATCACGGCAAAGGTAATGTATGGATCTATGCAACAACCAGACTAATAGACTATTCTACGAAAACAATAATTCGTGGATAGATACTAGATAGTAGATACAATAAATTACAATGAATATAATAATATATTTAATTATATTTTTTTTCACAATATTTGTTGGATAGTCCGGGCAGGGCTCGAGGATAAAATGAATGGACTGGACCGGGCCGAAAATTTACGGCCCTTGCAGGTCTATAATATGTATGCAATATATATTATGCTGACGCGATATGATCGATAGGTGAAGAGGAGCTGTAGTTACAGTTGGACCGGTTACCGGTGGAGGCGCCGGGCATTAACACGACACATGCTAAACATCGCGTCAGCATAATATATAATATTATAATGCATACATATATACACATTTGGCATTACTGACACTCAGCATATTAGCCGTGCTCCACGTAGGGAGTAATGTATTATGTCGATGACGACAATCGTTACAGAGGTTAATATGAATATAAGATGTAAGTATGTACCTAACCAAAAGTTTATGTTTTGAAAGGACCGTGGTATAGATTTCAGTGTCAGGTTGTGCAGAAGATACGCGTGATATCCGCATTACGCGCCCAGCACTTTTGGGGATTTTCACTTTACCGCCCGATCGTTTTCCAACGCTTCACCCGTCATCGAAAACTAAACATTCGGTGCAACTGTGCAAGCGTGACAAAAAATATTTTTACTTAGATAATGCATAAAACTATACTCGTCAACTACGCGAGTTAGATACGATATTATAACATTAGTGACAGGTGTAACATTGATTCTGTTAAAATAATTAAATTGGTTTTAGATTAAGTATTGTATAATATATGTATCAAATGCAATAATGTATTAAGTTAAGTTACTGTCAGACCAATGCGGTTACAGTTGCCAAGCGGCGAGCGTACCGATATGAAATAAATTACATTTGTTTATAAGTGTATTTTTATTTTCATAAAATATAGTTAAATATAATTCATACCCTAATAAGTATTCAGTTAAAAATATTTTTTATGGCTTTTTCTGAAGAAAATGGTTGTGACTAAACAACTATTATTTATTAATACACATATTATATTCAAAATACCAAGTTAGCATAATACATAGTAGGTTTAAAATACGATATTTAATATGTAAGGTAATATTTGGGGGGACTATATGCTCTGAAGCCTCAAGTCTCCCCATCATATTTACACCCATGGCGACACCGCGTATACGAATTCGTATAAAAAACAACGTAAATGCCGGACGCTCGCCAATCCGCCAGATGGTCTCGGGTGTCGGCAACCACGAACTCGCGACGCCATCGGCCGCGATCTCGTCTTTCTGCAGAAAACGTAAAGGGTGATAAACCACCCCGCACATTGTGTGCTCTTTCACGTACATCTCCCCACGTCACCGCCGTTTTGTCTGGTGTTCTTCGGCCGAAGGGCGGGGACCGAGAGTCTGCTGGCCTTTATTTTTATCGGCGACCACAGCAACATAACCAGCATGACAGGCGTCGTGTTGTGTAAATGTTTTGAACTAAAATCCACGCATTTTTTTTCTAACTATACTGTATAATGACATAATGTACTCAGGAATATGACATGTAAAAATTAAAAACCTAAAACTGGAACCTAAATGTATTATCATATCTATGTTATACAATTATGGGACGTCTTTTATTTCTATACACGCATGTAAGGGTGGATCTAGAAATGTAAAAAGGGACGGGGCTAGATAAAAAAAAAAAATTCATACAATATTATACTATAGTATATAGGTACTACTTATATTATAGTATATGATATTATACATTAAATACCTATATAAGAAATTGTCATATTATGGATATAATTAATATTTATAACAGCCAATCCAATTCATTCCAATACCCCTGGCCACAATTTCTATAGATATTAAAAAACTAGGGGTCTATAGCTCATTTCCACTTCTTGTATCCTTTCTTCTCAGCATGCATGTAAGATATTAAGATTTTCTTCGATCAAAAGTTCCCGCCTGACGAGGTCTAACATTTTGAACCTTTATATCGTCAGTTTGTTTTATTATCAATGATGTACCAGCATCGTTTAAGACAAGGGCGTAGGTATAAATATTAGGTACACGTAAAAAATATGACATCAGTATATCAACAACCGTAATTTATAATAATAATAATAATAATACACAGCACCCTCTAAAGTTGCGTGACGTCACTGTAAAGTCATAATCAGCCAGTAGGCCGTCTGCGTGGTGCGCGCGTCGGTCCGGGCCGCCGGGAAAATCGATGCGATCTGATGTGATATCGTTGGTAGGTACATTATGTACGTAAAAACACAACATAAACATGGTGGTGCATATGAGCGGACTGCAGTGTGTATATATAGATTGGTAGAGTACTATTATGGTCTACCTAAGGTAAACATATGTTTTTAGAAAATTATGTAAAAGTACAACTAGGTAGCACAAATGATTTTGGTTTAGCTCTGGTAAAAAACTCACAATAATCGATTAATAATTTTAGTATTTTAAAAATGTTTTGGAGGTGATAGCCAGCGTGTTGTTGAAAACGATGACGTCGGTCATTCCGGTTTATAATTATTATTATACTGTATGACACGTAAACGTCAAATACGATAGGCTTCATATAATATGTTTATTCACTGACAATATTAACCATCGACACTCAACGTTTGTTGTTTCACGAAAAATATGTTGTTTTCTATATGTTTCGTGTACACACTTTTTCTTTTAGAAATATTTTGTTACAAGCGAAGTATTAAAACTTGGGGCGGAAAACCACACTTCCGAAAAATGCATGGACAGCGGTAAACGGGCATGATGGTCAAAAATATATGGTCAATAACCGTTTTAAACGGGATACTCAATATTAGTACGAGTAAAAAAGTCAGAACAAAATAATAAAAAAATAATATGTTTGGAAAAGTTAACTACCTATTTATTAAGTGTATCAAAAAATAAAACAAAATAGGTTACAACTGATTTTATATTTATATTGCCTAGGTACTACCAAGTTATTACGTAATAACTAATAACTTAAGCTTTCATTTCCTAATACCAACAACATCCAATAGCTGTATAAAAATGTTATTTCATAACGAATTATATAAAATATGCTTATATATAGTTATATTTAATATATACATAATTATATATCGTAATGTCATATTATGATATTTATCGAATTTTTCAATACCTGAAAAATAGTTAACTTTTCCAAACTTTTGCAATTCTAAGCAAATAAATACTTTTCTAATCACTAAATTGGACACGATTGTATTTGGAAAATAAATCGGAAGTGATTACCTATCAGTAGTAATTATATAATACGGTTTTCTATTTTATTTTATCTACCGACAATCAATAAATAAGTAATTTACTATTTTTAAACATACGTAGGATTTTTTTCCCCGGACTTTTTGCCCAAAGGTCGTTAGTACGATATTATAGCCTGTAGCGTGCGTTGCACTGGGCGCCGCCTCGCCCGCACAGCCGCCGAACACAACGCGCGCTGCCGTATAACATTATCACGCCGAGGACGGTGACGACGTTACGGGCGGGCAGTGTACCGTTCAACACTGCACAGCACTCACCGCCGCCGATAGCGTTTTCGAACGATATTCGGATCCACCGCGCTCGCTCTCTTGGTGACGGAATTATTGAATTATATTATCATCCTGCCGCGCATGTCGTCCGAGACCAATTACCATCAGCGTTCTGTACGCGTATGTCTGTTTTTCTACCCGATTTGTGGTCGTGTACGATATGACAAAACGCAATAACGACCAACGACGACGTCGACGCGACGGCGAAGACTTCGCGGCCTTCACTTCCCCGACAATAGGTGAGTCACATAAAATAATATTTAAGTATTGCACAACATACAAATATTAAGTCGAGCTATAATTAAATTTTATACGCGCGGTCATTGATTTTAAAACGTGTGGTAGGTATATTATTATTATTGTTTCAAAATCAATGGTATGTTTAATTTATTTATGATGATGATATCAATAATGATATGTATCAGAATTGCATAACTATTGCGCCGTGATACTTTATGCGATATAATATATTATCTCTAGTTAAAACAAATCATTATACGAGTATAAAATAAAATTGTTAATTATAATGATATATTTATAATGTCTATTCGTATATTATAATTATTGCTATGTTGTCAAAAATATGATTTGATAACAGATCATTGAAGTACGTGCTATTGCATTGGATTCTTATCATATTAATATTACACACAGGAGTACGATGTATAATAATACAGATCTGTCAATTTTAAATATATTATTTCGTTACTGTGTTGGCTTTAAAAAACAGTTGAACAAAACATTGACCTTATTTTTGTTGCTTTATTCTACTATATATTCGTGTTTACCCACAATTCCGATACTATACTTTGCGTGCGAATTCGTAATTGACTGAAGCAGACACGCGCAGTTAAGACATATTTTAGAAAAATGTATCAGAATTCACCACTGAAGTATGCTCAATGTATATATTTATAAATAAAATAAAACTCAAAATTAGTTGACGCATGAATTAACGTTCCAGTATAAAATTACCTGAGCTGCCTAGTATATTTAATCTCTAATATCAAACTTAACTCTAATGTAGGCCCGGATGGTATACCCTCTATATTCCTCTATAACTGTAGATTTATCTTAACTCCAGTATTAACAAATATCTTTAAGTAATCTCTCAAAAAAGGTTTATTCGTATCAATTTGGAAAACTTCTTTTATTTCTCCAATTTTAAAAAAAAGGTGACCCTTCATTAATTTCGAATTATCGCCTTATCTCTAAGTTATCTATTATCCCGAAATTATTTTCACACTTAATCTCCTCAAAATTATCAAGCTACTGCTCTTCTTTACTATCAAATCATCAATATGGATTTACTCCCAAGCGATCTTCATGTAATAATTTAGCTGTGGTGAAAAACATAATCCTTAATTCTTTTGAATTAAATGTGCAAACTGATATTATTTATACTGATTTTTCTAAGGCATTTGACCAGGTCAATCATGCAATTCTTATTAGAAAATTACAAATATTTGGTTTTTCGGGTTCTCTACTAAATTGGTTTCAATCATTCCTATCCGGACGCCACCAAATCGTTAAATATCTAAATGTTACCTCTGCACAGTTTAATATACCTTCTGGTGCTCCTCAAGGTGATCACTTGTCAACTCTTCTTTTTAATATATTTATAAATGATCGATCTTCCTAATGTCATCAATAATTCTAATATCCTTCTATTTGCCGATGATGCAAAATTAGTAAAAAATTATTAAAT
>NC_042494.1:122296256-122298105 GCF_005508785.2 Acyrthosiphon pisum
TCTTTCAACAAAAAAATTATATTTTGAACTCTCCTGCTAACCTTCTTATGACTGCAGGTAATACTTTTGTCTTTGATTATAATTGAATAATAATTTGTATATTTGATTTGTATTCTTTATCTACTTTACCATTATTATTTTACTCATTCTCTAATTTTAAGTATATATTAAAAAAAAAAAAAAAGTCTAAAAGTCTAAAATTGAAGTAGTGTTGTTTGGACACTCCCTTCTATCAAGCCGTCCAGTTTTGTATATAAATCATCATTATTACTTATTGTATAGTTAATACAGATTGTATATATTTTCTTAACAAAAAAAAAAAAAAAGTATATATTTAACTATAAATGATTGTTTTTCGTATCATTGTATCAATGTGTAACACAATGTTAATTTTATTATGTTTTAGCACTGACGTCCGTTTATATTAAATAAATAAACAAATATAGAAGTACCTACCTAAGCATATTTTTTTTAAATTATAGTTTATAATTATAATATACTTTACTTTATACTCATACTTTTGCAAAAATATATGCAAATGTGTTATATTGTTAATGAGTGTTTAACAATGCATGGATTATTGTTTAGAGCTTTTACCTAATCAATTGTAATATGTTGTATAGTATGAGTGGAGGCCAGTGGCGCATTTAGGAATTTGTTATGGGGAGGGTCCAGATAATTTTCAGAAAACAGAGCCGTGGGGGGGGCAAAGCCTCCAACACCACCCAATTACTCTTTATTAAATAAATATACCATATTTATAAGACAATTTAAAACTTTCGAGTTTTTAATTGGTATTAAATAATAATATGTACAAAACAAATTTAAAAAAGCAGGTAAGTGAATGTCGCTCTACTGTACAGTAGGTTACAAGTGGGTCAATGTATGATGGATTCTATTACACTTGAATTCAATGATATAATATATCATTGTATAAGAAAAACTATTCTGAGTGGAGACGGTTTGTCAGTCTGGATATTTTATATTGTTATTATTTATTATAGCCCGTAAGTTAAATTAATATTGAAATACATTTTTTGTTTATATTCTCTATTTTGTTTATTGTCTATGATGATAAACAAAGCGTTAGAAATTAAAATCCCATTTTTAGAGGTTTTTTGTAATTTTATTTGTCGGTGGTTTTTCCCGTGACATTAAATAACTATCGAGAAAATCAAAAAATGACCTGCTTAAAGTACCATCTTAATCCAATTTGCTAAAAGATAAGATAGGTACTACATATTGAAATCAAAACACTCCTTCTGGTAGACATTTTGTATACAGGATAAAAAAAAAAAAAATTAACACTATTGTAAAACCACTAGCTTCATCGCTCCGCTCAGAATCTAATATAGTTATGTTCTAACTTTTATAAAAATATTTCTTAAAATACATTACTTCATTCAGTGTTGATCTTAGATAACTTTTCAACCTTAAAAAGTTTGAAAAAGATCCCTCTGGAGTGGCTGTAGATACTGGCAATGAAAAAACTACAAAATATTTGAATTAAAAAAGGTGGATAAGTGGATATCGCTCTGCTGTACAGTAGGTTACAAGTGGATCACTGTATAATGGATAGTATTAAATTTGAATTCAATGATATAATATCACTGTATAAGAAAAACGATTCTGAGCAGAGACGGTATGTCAGTCTAGGTATAAGACATATTATATATCCATGGTTTAAAAAAAAATTACTGGAATTGCCTGTAAAACAGCTCAAAACAAATCAAAATATTTTGAAAATGTTATCGTGTATAGAAAATAGAAATATAACAACCAGTGAAAATTTCATGTACCTACGGTCATTTGTTTAGAGTTGCACCAATAACCAAAATCATTTTCTCGA
>NC_042494.1:122300214-122310543 GCF_005508785.2 Acyrthosiphon pisum
CAAATTTTGACAAAATTTATCAAATTTTAATTTGAAAAATTATTTTGTAGTTAAAAATGTATAAAATGTTCAATTTTTGTATCTAAGGATTGAAAATTTAAAACAAGATTTCACTTAAATATTTAATTCTGTTACCGAAAATTCTAAGAAATACATAAGCACAGTTTATTTTTATAGTCATTTTAAGTTCAAATTTGGACGAAATTACATATTAAAAAACGTGGAATAACTATTTTAGTTATTTTGTTGTGATTGTATAATATTACTTGTGGGTACTTGAAACTTCTAAAGTATACTATTATATATTTATATATCTATGATAGTACCACGGTTTGTTGTTGATGTATAACTCGTTACCTAATGGATATTGTGATATGATTAATTTGGAATTTATAATTGATATAATAGATAAGTATACCTATAATAGGTATGTCGCATACCTAGACTGACAAACCGTCTCCGCTCAGAATCGTTTTTCTTATACAGTGATATTATATCATTGAATTCAAATTCAATACTATCCATTATACAGTGAACCACTTGTAACCTACTGTACAGCAGAGCGACATCCCCTTACCCACCTTTTTTTTGTTTTTTTTTCTATAAATATCAATAAAATTTTTTTTTTGGGTAAAAAAGCGTGAACATTTAATGCAAGGCTCCTGATATATTATTACATTAGCAGTTGAAAAATATTAAAAATACATACTACATAGGCTCAATTTTTTTTTATAAGGATTTAAAGTTCGAATTTTGAGGAAATTTATCAAATTTCAAATTTAATAATTATTTTGTAGTTAAAAATTTATATAATATTCAAATTTTATAGCTGAGGATTGAAAATTTAAAACAAGGTTCTACGTAAATAGGCATATAAATTACTTTATTCATAATAATATCATCAAATATACTTATAGACGATAGTAATATCATAGGCTGACTGACCGTTTTCGCTCAGAATATTTTTTCTTAAACAATGATACTATATAATTGAGTTCAAATTTAACACCATCCATTACAGTGACCCACTTGTAACCTTCTGTACAGTAGAGCGACACCTACTTGCCCACCTTTTTTAAAAATAAAGTAGCAAGTGTGCGGTAAAAGAAAAGTATTATTATTCACATAATACTCGTATTTTTATCAACTTTTCAACGACGTAGATAAGCCCGAAATTACATAGTCATGTTATATTAGGTATATGTTTTATTGTTTTATTATATAATTGTATTGTTGCATTTGTATTTAAAGTGCTAAGTCTGCTTACTCTTAATAAATGAATATATAGAAAAAGTCACTACTCACTAAAGACCAAAGAATCAAAAATGGATACTTACTATATATACTTATCTCAAAATACAAAATATTTCCATTAAAAAATGATCAATATTTTATGGCTTATTGAAACTTGGGCTTTGTGCATTTTATACCTGTTTGTTAAAATCAATCAAAGATAACGATCTTTGTATACCTTACTGCTTACTGTTAATTACCGTAATTATACAATATTTAATTATTCTGATCAATAACTGATAGGAGTGATAGGACCTATATCTGCTGAGAACACATTTGTAACTACGGATGTAACCAAAAAAAATGCTGAAGGAAAATAATGTACAGAATTCATTATTTTTCAACATGATTCTAAAAATAAGTGTTGAATTTATCATCATAGTTTTATAATAATATATACATTCTTTCTAAATCACCAATTTAAACAGTTTGAAAATATTATATTAAGCATTGTTTTAAAAAAAATCGATGCATTCAATCAAATTTTGTTTTATAGTGACTAACGACTGACCTAACGAGTAAATCGTATAGATAGGTACCTAATTATATAACTGCAAACCACCGAAACTTAATTTCACATTTTGTTCTTAATGATGACCTACCTAAATAATAGCATCGTAAAAAATCTGACCTTTTCAAAATGTCGACAAAATTCAAGAAAAATAATTCCTTTTTTATGTGTTTTCATAATAGCTACTTTGGCCACAAAAATAATTGTGTTTAATAGAATAAAAGAAATAAAAAAATATGCTACCTATATTATGTATTATTATCATCATAACGGATCGAAATCAATTGTAATGATATGTTTATAATATAGATAGATACAGTTAAACACTAACATTTAATAGTCATTCAATGCACCACACCCCTCTATAACAGCAGTTAAATTATTTTACATTTTTTGTTAACTGTCGTTGATCACGATATTTTCATATAAAATGTCAATTTTTAATATTAATTATTAAAAACTATTTATCATAATTTGAACTATCTGATAGGTATGTATTCCTTTAAAATCACGATAACTTTGATCATAATCAATGGTAGTATTCAGTACCAAAAATGAATAGATTTATTAACTTAAATTGTTTATATATACTATTTATATTTGTACTATCTGTGACGCCTGACGTTTCCTGGATCAAAGATTTGTATTTTGAATCAATATACTTATAAAAAATGTATAATAATATGGAATATGCTATATATTTTCTAATTATAATAGTAAATACTAAATAGTAAATAGTAATATAATATGTAACTTCCAATAGCAACTATTTAAATAAACAAATATACATTTTATTTGTTCGTTAGCTGAAAAAAAATCACGTGTTATTTACACGCCTACGCTCTTTAGCTATCTATAAAAAAAATAAGCTATAAACACCCTCCAAGTCTCAAGAAATCTACTGATGTATTTTTTTTATTGAAAACGGTTTAGTTGTTGTTGAATCTTTTAACTTTGGATGAACGATAGACCAACATTTATTTTTAGCTGTATAACTCGACTTTACACGTTAAAACATGAAAAAATATAGCGCCTACATAGGTTTTTGTGTGCTTCAGTTCACGGGAAAAATTTTGTCTGTGTACTTCGATTTGTGAACTAATTCGACCTAGATGGACAATTCGCTTGTCGCGGATTGGATATAGCACTTGGTATAAATTGAACGTGGTTCGACCACTCTCTAAACTTTTCTGATATCTCCAAAAACAATTTGAAATTTTCACAAAGTCCGTTAAGTAGTTTTTGAATATATAAGCTTTAAACATAGACGTATTCAACTCTAATATTCGTTTTGAGTTATAATTTCTTTTTTTCGAAATCATAAACATGACGATTTGATGACTAATTTCTCCTATTATACTATTGTAATCTGTAAACTGTAACTAATAGTAACCTTTGTCCTTTAATAAGCATAAATTTACATCATAAATATTAAAATCCTTAAGATACTTAAGCATCTCTTCGTGTTGGACTACCCGGTCCAATTGAGAATCCAAACCATCCAGGGATCCACTCAAATATAAATAATTTCATCAAATCGGTCCAGTCTTTTAGGAGGAGTTCAATGTCGTTCAGTAGAGTTATATAATATATAAAGATTTTTTACACTTGATATACAATTTTCAAACATTTTGCGCTATTTATAAATATTTAATGTTTTTTTTCAATAAAATTTACCTATGTTGAATTTTAATGAAATAATCTTAATATACGTACCTATACACATTTATATTGCTGTTTTTTATATGTCTAGGGATGACCTCTTTACGTAATTTTATTTTAACTGTTGGAGGCATTTTGACATAAGCATGAAGCAATTATCATTTATTTTAATTTTACTCATGTCTGCATTGCAGTGCAATAAAAAATAAGGGTTTGAATGTTTGATACTTTGATAGGACAAAAACACGGTATGTGTTAAATTGCGCGCATCTTCTAGGTCAGAACTCGAAAACTTAAAAAATATGGAAAAATAACAAACGGATTTAATGCACACAAAACCCATTTTTCACAAAATTGATTTTTTTTTGTTTTAATTCAAAATTGAATAACTACCGTACGTACACGATCGGTATTAACCTAATTATATTTTATATAACCTTTTTCTAGTTATGATTCTAGTTATGGCTTATCTGGAACTACTTTTAGACATATTTTGAAACTTTCTACTTTTTTTTTGGTTTCGTCAATAAATGTTTGATACAACTTTTGTTTATTAATCAAAATACTAGAAAGCTTAATTAAAAGTTCTTTGTACATTTTTCTTCCAGCTAATAAAAAATTTCAAAAGTAAGTAAAAGTATTTTTTTTTTTCATAAAATTATCTAAAGTCAAAATGTTGACAAAATTCTTCAAAATCACAAAAATGTGCAAAATATTTTGCTTAAAATTCATAAAATGTTTAATTTCAAATTTAATTTAAGATTAGGTTGTACTTAATGATAAAATTGAATTGCCGCAATGCTATGAGTATTTTGTGCAATAATATATATCGTATAAATTATATTTAATGTTTCTTTCTATTTATTTTTTTTTATTGGGCTTCGACGACTGAGATCATTAGGGTTGGTAAGGTTGGTACGGTTGGTTAGCCACACATGTACCTATGTGTTGCAAGGTTTTTGCCACTATGAACCCCGACGGTCATCCATCCGGCCATCCGGGAAACCGCTGCCGTTACTTACTCTCAACTACATCGCGTGATTGATTGTAGCCACCGAGCTGTATCATGGTGTAGCATGTCATGCAATAGCCACATTTAAAGTTTCGTCCGTGACTTTTAAAACGATTAACGACTTTGATTGAACTATATGACTGATACATTAAACGTATTTTAAGTAAACGTAAAATATTATTAAGTATATTAATTATTGTGACAATTACATTGTGAATTAACTTTGACCAATTTTATTTGAAAGCATTTGAGAACTGCGCAAACAATATTTGCATTTGTTTATACTTTATAATATACGTACCTATTATTATAACACTACTATAATTAATAATACATAGTAGGTACATGGAAATAATTATAACATTATTGTTGTTATTTATTACCAAGTCTTTTTTTTGCGTTGACCAAACCCTACAATTGCATAAAGGCGAATAATATAATATTATATATGCAAGGTAGATTACACGATAACCTATCTATTTATTACTATCCGAAAACGTTTTTATTGTTGTTTTGTAAAAGAAATTGAGTTTTTTCAGTGGGGCCCAGGATTAATATGTATATGAAACTAAATTAAATAAATAAATAAAATATAAAATATGTTTATTGTACATTGTCTTTTATACAGTGTTTCCTGTCTTATATGTACCACTAAATATCTGAGCCCGTTGGTGATAGATTTAAAAACAGTTTGCTGTGATAGATAGGTGGTACCGAAGTGTACATTTTAGGAAAATTTCAAATTTTTAACTCCTTTGGTTCGTGCGTGCGCAATACAATTTAAGTTTTTTTGAATAGCGACCCTTATTTTTGACACCAGATATGGGTAGATCATTTTTTTCTAGCACAATTTGATCCATTAACCATAATCCTAAACCCAACATTTACCAGGTTACACGGTTACAGGCTAACAGAGTTTTGAACATTGACAATAATTCAATTTTTCGAAAAGCATGGTACACTTGTATTGAGTGGATTTTTTTAATGAATAGGTACATAAAAAAATACATGAATACATGATACATACATAATAATGAAACAAAAAGTAAATTACTTTGTATTATCTAATTTTTATTTAAATTTTAAGTACATTTGTTTATCTAATAAAATGTTCGAAATTGTGCCCTTTATTTTATAAACATATTTCCAGTCGTCGAGTTACTTCTCTGTGTGTAGCTGCTAAAATTATTTTCAATTTTCAAAACTTTGTTAGCCTGTAACTTGGTCAATTTTGGGTTTATGGCCAATGTATCAATATGTACTAGAAAAAAATGATCTACCCATATCTGGTGTCAAAAATAAAAAAAACTTAAGTTGTATTGCGCATATGCGAACCAAAGGAGTTCAAAATTTGAAATTTTCCCAAAATGTACACTTCGGTACCACCTATCTATCACAGCAAACCGTTTTTAAATCTAAGGCCATCGGGCTGATATATTTAGTGGTACATATAAAACGGGACATACTGTATATTTGTAACATTGTTTAATATTATAAGGTATAAACAGCTATCCCTTCCATTCATTTTTATATTTCGTTAAGTTTAGAGTTTTACACGATATACCGACATTTTTAAGAATTCATTGTATAATGCACAATTTAACATTAATTCGGACATACACTGTTAAAGCGTGATTGTCAATCTTCCTATGAAATTTAAAATGTTTGAAATTCATCAAACAGATTGTCAATCTTTATCGTTTCATATAAATACATTGCTGATTAGTGATTGTCATTCTTTGAACGATAGTGTACTGCAGGGGCGTAATTACGGGGGGGGGGGGGAATATGGGGGATAGATCTCCCCATGAGCTGTTTAAATACAAACTTTTAATTATTACGAAACTAGAAAAAAAATAAAATGTTTAGTTGCGTCGGTATAAATATTACCCGGTAAACGATAAGCATGATTTCAAAATAAATGGTCTGATTCATTTTAATTCTTATTTATTAATAAACACTGGGTGCCCTGCCGCACACTGTACCAAATTACTGTACCTAAAATTACTGTAACTTCAAGATTTACATTTTGTATAACGAATAGTAATACTACAATTAATGTAGGTACGCTGACACTAAGTAGCATCTACATTAATTATTGCGATTACGTATAGACACTACTCAGTAGGTATACACCGTGTCATTCCCTCATAGTCACAGTGTCACACAACTTGGTAATTGATAAAAAAAAATAAAATTACCAGCAACTAGTAGTACTCAATTGAATATTTTTGAAAAGAAGCCTGGACCTGACGTAAGTATTACAATTTTAAATTATTCAAAATACTAAACATTATTAGGCTCTGAATTAAATGTTTTAAAATCGTACAAAATATGTATGACGTATTTATATTAATTTATAATTAGCATTACAACTCTCGCTAAAATTATACAAAATTAAATAAACACCAGTTAAAAAATGTATTAAAAATTTAACTGCAGTCAGTATAGTTTACTTAATAAACTATTAGGTAGGTATGTCATATAATTAATTATTATTAAAAATTTGAATAAGTTTATTAAAAATAATAGAATTTATTAATTTATAATAATAATTAATAGTAGGTACCTAATATTTAATAATAATTTTGCCTACGCATTTTCTTGTTTATTATTTAAGGAAAACATAAAGAAATCTGATGATATATCACGGCAAAGCCCCCCACAAGTTTTCCATACAAATTTATATTGATCCCCCCCATGAAACATTCTCAATTACGCCACTGGTGTACTGTGTAAGCCTAGCTTTACATATAAAATTGTCGTAACTGTACCTATATAGTTTATACCTAAATTGGCTGAATCTATAATATCTAATCTATAATGTAAGATTTATGATTCAAAAGTTCACTTGCGTGTTTTGAATCAATTCAAATGTCAAAGTGTACCATGATATCAGTAATCAATTTCACATTTCAATATTTGACCATTAAATCCCAGCTACTACTAAAACAACAATTTTATTTTGTATATTTTTAAATAAAACATATTTTTTTCTTTAGAAATTGAAACGGACTCATCTGCAGTGGGGATAGAGGCTGCAGTCCTGCGGGCGATACAGAAACAACCTCGGAGTGTGGACTTGGAGGATACCGTATGTTGATAGAACAAATTATTTGATAGAAATATTATGTAACGATGAATGACAATCACGTAAAGTCGTATAGTACGTAATATACGATTTGATAATATCGTACAATACATCGAGTATTATAACAGCTACGTCACGGAGCTTTGAGCTAGTGCCGCCGCGGCTGCAGCAGGACGTCCGGTCGGCCACCCGGTGATGGGGCATCACAATCACACCGTCGAGTCGGCAAACAACGCGTTCGCACCACCATCACCGGCATCTGCATCACAGCCTCGTTCGTCGCGGGCCATCACAACTCTGCGGGACGTGATCGGCACCACCGCTGCGACGGGCCGCAATCTGCACAACAGCAGCAACAGCAACGACCGCGGTGCTGGCAATTGCACCGGCGCAACGTCGACAATCACACCGGTGGCGGCCGCAATGCAGAACGGAACGGCCGTGCCGGACCGTTCGGCTAGCGACTACTATTACTATTACGCGTACGACAACGCTACCGAGACCGCCCTGTTCTTCCCGCTCAACGGCTCTGCGGCCGGCGGACGGACTGGGCCGTTCGGGAAATCCAACTGCCAGTGGATACCCGCCCAGCAGAGCCTTTTCCAGTTCTCTAACATTTGTTTCCTGACCGCTTTCATAGTTCCCAGGAGTTACAAGCTCAGCGTGTTGTCACTGAGGTAATTATCGTTACGGATCCGTGTTCTGCTTGTGTAAAATGTATTCGTAGTTTAGTCACTATATACAGTGTGATCACGATATTAGATACCACTGAACATCTCAGATGGGTGACTTGTATCGAAATGGGGTTTTCGGGAGGTGATAGGGAGCACTTAAATACATATTTCCAGACCAGTTTCAATTTTTTTAGCTCACTCGGTACGCGCATACGCAATATTATGACTTACTTTTTTTTAAATGGCAACCCCAGTTTTTTTTCCGAAGATTCGGTAGAGTATTTTTTTTTAAACATTTATTGTATAAAAAGTTTTTTTCTATTTTCAAAACTGACCAAGTTAGAGTAAGTAAAAAATTGGATTTATGCATAATTCGTGTTTAGGTAATGATATTTTCATTTATAACCACTGGAAATAATAAAATAAGTGGAAAATAATAATTAAACATTATTTTTAGTGTATGATATTTTGTCAACTGTATTAAGTAATTAAATGTACAACAAAATAGTTATAAATTATAATGATAATAGTAATAGTAATATTATTATAAAAAATAAAATGCATTAATTAATATATTTATCGTATGAATTGTTCGAAGTTTTCCCCATCATGTTCTAAACATGATTCCAGTCGTCTCAAAAATTCAAGTTGCCGCCTTGATTTGGTCTCCACTTCAAATATCATACGGTGTTTGTATTTTGTGTTTTAAATCTTGAAGAATGACAGATGGATCTGCATAAACCGCAGTCTTCAAATATCCTCATAAAAAAAATCCAATGGCGTTAGATCGTGCAGGCCGAGTAACCACGCCAGTAGTACCAATCCAGCGATTAGGAAATATTTTATTTAAATGTTTTCTAACAATAATTGCATTGTGGGCTGGTGCTCCATTTTGCTGGAAAAAACATACGTTCTCGTGTGTCTAATGAAACATCATCCAACAGTCTTGAAAGTTCGTTCGTTAAAAAATTATGATGTCGTCTGCCATTAAGCGTACCATCATAAAAGAACGGTTCTATTATCTTTCCACCAACCAACTCACACCATACATTAATTCCCTTGACCGTTTGGAAATTAGTTTCACGTGACCAGTGTGGGTTTGTGTCATCCCAGTATCGATGATTTTGTTTATTCATAATTGATCCATTGTTAGTGAATTTTGATTCATCACTCCAAAGAATATTATTGACAATTAAAGGGTTGTCATAAAATTTAGTATTGAAACAAGCTATAAATTCCAACCTACGAATAGAATCTCCTGCACGCAAATGTTGAATAAAATCGATTGTATATGGGTGCAATGGTGCATTTAGTGTTTTTTTAGAAATTTTTGAACATAACCATGCATAAATCCAATTTTTGGCTTACTCTAACTTGGTCATTTTTGAAAATAGAAAAAAAATTGTATACAATAAATGTTAAAAAAAAAATACTCTACCCGAATCTGCAGAAAAAAACTGGGGTATTTAAGTGCTCCCTATCACATCCCGAAAACCCCATTTCAATACAGAGTCACCCATCTGAGATCTTCAGTGGTAGATACCTAATATCGTGATCACACTGTATAATATATAGTAATATTATTATTATATTCCCATAACTTAAGTCCCATATAATCAAGCGCCATGCGTCACCATGGCAAATTTATATTATATCATAATATTAAGATCAAATTTTTACGCAACAGTAACGTAAAATAAAAAAAACTGGTAAGTGGGTGTCACGCTGTTGTACAGTTATAGGTTACAAGTGGGTTACTATAATGGATGGAGTTAAATTTTAATTTAACGATATACCTATAATACCATTTTATACGAAAAACGATTCTGAGCGGAGACGGTTTGTGAGCCTAGAATATTTTATATTATTTATAAAAATAATAATATACTTTAGAAGTTTCAAGTAGGTACCCACGAATACATTTTTCTACTATAAGACAAAACTAAAATTGTTTTTCTTCGTTAAAATATTTAATTTCGCACAAACTTGAAAATAATAATTACTACAATAGCAATATAAAATATAAATGCATAACAAATTCATACAACATTTACTTAATTTTTCGCTAATTACTTAGTGAAATGGG
>NC_042494.1:122310593-122313432 GCF_005508785.2 Acyrthosiphon pisum
TACAATAATAGAATAATAGTTTTATTTAATATTCTGTATTTCAGTGATACAAGGTCCTATACTATATTGTTACAATGACATTTGAAAAATATTAAAAATCCTCACAGTTTTTTTTTATAAGCATTCAAAGTTCAAAATTTGACAAAATACGGAAAAATCACAAAAATTAGCAAATTATATTTTTATTTTGAAATCTAAGATTTAAAAATGTAATACAAGATTCCTTATAAGATTATCTACCTTTATCAAAATAAAAAATGTCTATAAGAAAGTCAAATTAAATTTTTATGAGCGTTTGAAATTCAAATGTTTACAACATTGGATATTCACTCGATTTCTCATGTAGCGGTTTTGTTATTTTATTGTTATTCAAAAACGAATGATTGGTAGATACATGAAAATTTCACCGGATGTTTATTTTATCAATTCTTATACTTGATAAAATTTTCAAAAAAATTTGACTTGTTTTGAGCTGTTTACAGACAGTTTCATATTTAAATTTTTTATTTTTTAGATTCTGAGTGGAACGATGAATGTATTGATTTTACCATGATGTGTTTTTTTTTATTTTTTTATTTTTAATTTTTAATTTTTTGTGTCTGTGTACACGATAAGTAGTCGAAATAATGCTTCGATTATCAACTTCAGTATCTTGTTCGATTGGAAAGTGAATATCGTTGGTGCATTGGGGAGGTCAAAATTTAAAATTCCCAGTAATTTTCAAAAGCGCCGTGAAAAACAAAAGGAAAATTAAGGAAAAACAGGAATTTTTACGCAAAATCGATTTTTCACAAAATTGAAATTGGTTTTTGGTGTAACTTTAAAACAAATTACCGTAGATACATGAAATTTTCAATGGTTGTTTATATTTCCATTTTCTATACACGATAACATTTTCAAAATATTTTGATTTGTTTTGAGCTGTTTACGGACAATTTCAGTTTCCAATTTAATTAGTTTTTTTTTCTATGAATGTCAATAAAATTTTATTTGTTGAGTAAAAATACTTGAAAATTTAATACAAGGCTCCTACTATATTGTTACAATGACATTTGAAAATATTAAAAATCCTTAGTCACAGTTTTTTTTTATTAGCATTTAAAGTTCAAAAATTGACACAATATGTAAAAATCACGAAAATTAGCAAACTATTTTAGGTTAATAATTCGTAAAAATTTTTCTTTTTAGAACTAAGATTTTAAAATGTAATACAAGATTCCTTATAGGATAATCTACCTTTATCAAAAAAAAAATGTCTATAAGAAAGTCAAATTAAATTTTTATGAGCGTTTGAAATTCAAATTTTTACAACATTGGATATTCACTCGATTTCGACTGAATGTTTATATTAGCATTTCCTATACACCATACAATTTTGAAAATATTTTGACTCTTTTTGACCTGTTTACGGACATTGTAAGTTTTCAATTTTTTTAGTTTTTTTTTCTATAAATATCAATAAAGTTTTATCTGTTGGGCCAAAAAGTGTAGAAAATTAATACAAGGCTCCTGATACATTGTTACAATAGCAGTTGAAAAATATTAAAAATACACAGGCACAATTATTTTTTATAAGCATTTGAAGTTGAAATGTTGACAAAATTTATAAAATTTAAAATTGAATAATTATTTTGTAGTTAAAAATTTATAAAATATTCAACTTTTATATCTAAGGATTGAAAATTTAAAACAAGATTCCACGTAAATATTTAATTCTGTTACCAAAAATTCTAAGAAATACATAAGCACAGTTTATTTTTATAGTCATTTTGAGTTAAAATTTGGACGAAATTACATATTAAAAAACCTGGAATAAATATTTTAATTATTTTGTTGTGGTTGTATAATACTATTCGTGGGTAGGAACTTGAAACTTATAAAGTATACTATTATATATCTATAGTAGTATCACGGTTTTTTAATGTATAACGCGTAATAAGTATCTAATAGATAATGTCATATGATTAATTTGGAATTTATGATAGGTAGGTATCTATTATAGCCTGTAGGTAAATTTTTTTTTATACCATAGATATAAATGTATAATATTATGTCTTATATCTAGACTGACAAACCGTCTCCACTCAGAATCGTTTTTCTTATACAGTGATATTATATCATTGAATTCAAATTTAATACTATCCATTATACAGTGACCCACTTGTAACCTACTGTACAGCAGAGCGACATTCACTTACCCACCTTTTTTTTATATAATTATATTTAGGGAGTGGTAAAAGTTTTATTCGACTAGAAACCTTTGTAGGTATGTTTGATATTCTGTTACTGTTTTGAAACCAATTTTTACATTTTTTACATTTTTACCTCAATAGTTGGAACTATTTACTATACAGTTTTTGAACTATCGAAGAAAATATTGTTGTTTAATAAGTATGGATGTCTTTTGTATATTCAGGGAATTTTTCATTTTTCAGTGTCTAAAAGTTGGAACAACTAATTAGTCTTTTATTGCATGTTTCATAATTATATATACGTACAATTATGTACTATAGCTGTGATGATTCATGTTTACATATTTAGTTGTGAAACAATTTAGTTGTGACTTTGTGAGCAATTACATTAGAACTTAGAAGTTACATGCGTACTCTATACTAGTTTCAAAATTAATGTAACAATTCTCTGAAGCAATTTGTTAAAACGAAAAGTTTTAATGGTTACCATTTTAGTATTTACCCCAATCAAAGAATAAATTAAATCATGTTACATATCAACTGATTATATAATGTTAGAGTAAATCTATGCGACTGTGCCATTATACTATTGTATATTATTACCTTGTATACATAACATCGTAAATTTAAATCAAATCAATTAAAAA
>NC_042494.1:122313482-122327491 GCF_005508785.2 Acyrthosiphon pisum
GGGTCTTTACGCATGACAGATAAAAATCGAAGACAGATTTGATAAACCCAATATTATGTTATGAAATAATCACATAGTTCAACATAGGTAATAATGTTGTTTAAATAAAACCCCGGAAAACGTTGGTAAAAAGTAACTGTATATTAAGGCGACCTCATGTGTTATGTTTATGGGTAATTTTATTCTCATTTTATATTATGTTATATTATTATATTGTAATGGAATTATTTCTTTTCGATACATATAATTTACTATATACACTATACATACCTAGTTTAACTATAACACGTAAATAGTTTAAACAATTTATAAAATTTAAAAATAATTTTGATACTATTTCAATGGGATTATAACAATGTTTTCATTTTTTTTTTTATTATAATTTTTATAGTTTCCTTGACTTGGTCATCTGAATTTATTGTTAAATTTATACAATAGGTACAATTTTTAACATCTGGAACAATAGATGTCAATTGATATAATGTATATAAATAAATATAATAATATAGTTTCAAGTTTCAACATTATAACAATGACGTTAACAGTGATCTAGCCGTTATAATATATCAATAGTGTATAAAATAACGAAAAATTTTAAATTAATATCACATACCCCAAATACAAGAGCTCTTAGCTCTTAGCTCTTGCCCTAGGCCCTAGGGCCTAGGGTGTTTATAGCTTATATTTAACCCCTATAATAGCCAATAGGTAGCTAAAGGGTAGCCGTTTGCGACAATAAAACTGCTTCTTGTTCGATAAGATATAATAGTGAATCTAGTATAGTAGAGACATCCCAATAGTTTTCAAAAGCGCCATGAAAAACAAAATAAAAATTAAGGAAAGACGGGAATTTTTATGCAAAATCAGTTTTTGACAAAATATGTAGGTATATATAACTGTATATACATGACATTTTCACTGAATTTTTATATTAGCATTTTCTATACGCGATAAAATTTTAAAAATATTTTTTTTGTTTTGAACTGTTTTAGAACATTTTCTGTTTCCAATTGTATTAGTCTTTTTTTTCTATGAATGTCAATAAAACTTTATTTGTTGGGTAAAAAAACTTGAAAATTTAATACAAGGCTTCTACTATATTGTTACAATGAAATTTAAAAAATATTTCATAGTTTTTATTTATAAGCATTTAAAGTTCAAATCTTGACAAAATACGGAAAAATCACGAAAATTAGCAAATTATTTTGAGTTCAGAATTCATTAAAATTTTTCTTATTAAATCTAAGATTTAAAAATGTAAAACAAGATTCTTAATAAGTTCGTTTACATTTATCAAAATAAAAAATGTCTACGAGCAAATAAAATAAAATTGTTATGAGCGTTTGAAATTCATATTTTTACAATATTGGATATTCACTCGATTTCTCATTTAGCGGTTTTGTTATTTTATTGTTATTTGTTATTCAAAAACGAATAAATGTAGATACATGAACATTTTACTGAATGTATAAATTTTCATTTTCTATACTCCATAAAATGTTGAAAATATTTTCACTCTTTTTGAGCTGTTTACGTACCTATTGTCAGTTTTCAATTTTTTTAGTTTTGTTTCTAAAATATCAATAAGATTTTATTTGTTGGGTAAAAAAGCGTGAAAATTTAATGCAAGACTCCTGATATATTGTTACAATAGCAATTTGTAAAATATTAAAAATACATAGGCACACATTTTTTTTATAAGCATTTGAAGTTGAAATATTGACAACATTTATAAAATTTAAAATTGAATAATTATTTTGTAGTTAAAAATTTATAAAATGTTTAACTTTTATATCTAAGGATTGAAAATTTAAAACAAGATTCCACGTAAATATTTAATTCTGTTACCAAAAATTCTAAGAAATACATAAGCACAGTTTATTTTTATAGTCATTTTGAGTTAAAATTTGGACGAAATTACATATTAAAAAACCTGGAATAAATATTTTAATTATTTTGTTGTGGTTGTATAATACTATTCGTGGGTAGGTACTTGAAACTTATAAAGTATACTATTATATATCTATGGTAGTATCACGGTTTTTTAATGTATAACGCGTAATAAGTATCTAATAGATAATGTCATATGATTAATTTGGAATTTATGATAGGTATCTATTATAGCCTGTAGGTAAATTTTTTTTTATACCATAGATATAAATGTATAATATTATGTCTTATATCTAGACTGACAAACCGTCTCCACTCAGAATCGTTTTTCTTATACAGTGATATTATATCATTGAATTCAAATTTAATACTATCCATTATACAGTGACCCACTTGTAACCTACTGTACAGCAGAGCGACATTCACTTACCCACCTTTTTTTTATATAATTATATTTAGGGACTGCTAAAAGTTTTATTCGACTAGAAACCTTTGTAGGTATGTTTGATATTCTGTTACTGTTTTGAAACCAATTTTTACATTTTTTACATTTTTACCTCAATAGTTGGAACTATTTACTATACAGTTTTTGAACTATAGAAGAAAATATTGTTGTTTAATAAGTACGGATGTCTTTTGTATATTCAGGGAATTTTTCATTTTTCAGTGTCTAAAAGTTGGAACAACTAATTAGTCTTTTATTGCATGTTTCATAATTATATATACGTACAATTATGTACTATAGCTGTGATGATTCATGTTTACATATTTAGTTGTGAAACAATTTAGTTGTGACTTTGTGAGCAATTACATTAGAAGCTACATGCCTACTCTATACTAGTTTCAAAATTAATGTAACAATTCTCTGAAGCAATTTGTTAAAACGAAAAGTTTTAATGGTTACCATTTTAGTATTTACACCAATCAAAGAATAAATTAAATCATGTTACATATCAACTGATTATATAATGTTAGAGTAAATCTATGCGACTGTGCCATTATACTATTGTATATTATTACATTGTCTACATAACATCGTAAATTTAAATCAAACCAATTAAAAATATAACTATTTCGTGAAATAAAATATAAATTAACATTTTTGTGCAATAAGTATAATGTACATATTTTTGATGTCGTAGTTAAGCATGACAAGTAAAATAACAAAAAGTGTATTCAAATTATATTGTATATTATGTCGAGCAGGGCGTTGCTGTTCTTAGGGTTTCTGATCTCGGGTCTTTGGGCATCCACGGACGTGTGTGCGGTGGATGCGTTGTTCTGGTACGGATCACTGGCTCTGATCAACGGCATTCACACGCTTAAACTGTGTAAGAAACTCATGCCACCAGCGCTATCTGTCGAACTCATGGAATTGTACTTGAGGGTGTTCAAGCCGCTCAAAGTCAGCCAGAAACACTTCCGGGAGCTAACGCGGGAGGCGGCCATCGAGGAATTGTCTCCCGGCGAGTGTTACGCGGTCGAGGCGGTGACGGCCTGTGATCAGCGACTGTCCATTCTACTCAGAGGCAGGTGAGTGATTCGGTATAATTCCGCAGCTGGAACATAATGATTTTATGGGATTCGGTTTGTAAAAATAAACAATATTATGGACTATGGTTCCAGTTCTTCAAATAAAATGTATGTACGATGTACCCATTTTCAAATTAGATAAAAAAATATATTTTAAATTAACTGACTTTTGTGACTTAATATGACTAATATGACTTAATATACGTCGTATCCGTGTTACAAACGCATTACATAGTAAATTGTATGTTCTGAATAATCCATTTTACACTCTTATGTTTAATATCAGAATGAATTGAGTATAAAAAGTAGTTCCATTATAAATATATTATATTAAATTATATATTTACAGCTACATAATACCTACCTATATTTAAATATATATAAATGCTGTACAAAATAAAATTAACCTAGGAATAAAAACGAATCTAACAATTTATTATACGATGGTAGATACTAACCATTATAAAGGTACCTATACCGTACACAGTGTTGAAATGGGTTTTATATGGTTAGGTGTGGTGTTACTTGCGAAGGTACACAGTTGCACAATATCAGTTCGTATCAATTCATTGATTCGCCCGAATGGATGGCTTCAGCTCTAATGCACGGAGAAACTATGTTCCAAGTACGACCGTTATATAGTATTAATATATTATAATATTAGTAAGTTGTACTCGTTTATTAGAATCTAAATCAATTTTTAGGTAACGATAACGGCTGCTGAAGATTGTGTTTACTTATGTTGGCAACTTTCAAAGCTCAATCGGATATTTAAACACAGAACCCAATTGCACGCTGTACTTACTAGTATCATAGGTAAGTCAGTCCTTTCCTTTTAAATATTTGATACAATTCGACGGAGACCATAGTTTGATCCTAACAGGTCGGGGAGGAAAACCATACAATTTACTTGTCGATATTTGACTAACAAAGTTTTAAATAACGCATTCTTGGTAATGTGTGCACCGCAGGTAAAGACATAACGCACAAAATGTACTCGCTGAACGAGCAGCTTGGTCAAGCAAAAAGTTTCGATGATCAGACGCGTGCTGCGCGCAACGACCATTGGCGGCAAGCGATTTACAGAAGCGTCAGCTATGACGCCGTCAACACGGGAACAAAAGGAACGGTCAGGTCGAACGCTTGGAAACGATATAGAGACCGAAAGGCGTCGTTGTTCGCGGATCCCGGCGAAAGTGAGTTATTATAATAGTATTAACTATTAATATAGTTATTATAGGACACCTATACTATTATCAATAATACACATACGTACAGGGCTGGATTGAGATATTTTAGCCAATCGTACTAAAATATTTTAATGACCCAAATAAAATTCCTCCTTTCCCCTCTGCCACCAACCCAAATTAATGATGAGTGAGCGGCCCTATTTATGCTAAGCACTATCGCACGTTCTCGCCCTAATCTAGTCCTGCCTACACACGTACATAGGTAGATATGTACCTATATTATAATGAGTTCGCCTCCCAGTAGAAATCAACCAAGAGACGCCTCTTATTTGTAACCAAAATACTTAAATATCTATTTCTCGGGACCTTTCCATCTCCTTTGGATGAGATATCATTACCCTGCACCTCTCCTACATTCCAGGTGTAGAACCCATATTTTGTAATTGTGAGCGAATAAATTCAAATATCATTCTACGTTTTTTATAATATGTGAAAACTTTAGCCCTAAATCAATGCCAATAGTATGCGTATTGTCGAAGGTCGAGATTGACTAAAATAGTCATAATATCGATAATACTATTATTAAACGCCATACGATTCACGTAGGTCCGGTGCACGGTCCGCGGAGGTGCTGGATACCGGTGTTGACCACGCAACTTTCGGATAGCACCACGGCATACGCCAGCATGGACGGGCAATCGTCTTCGGCCGACGAGGAGCGCGAACCGATGCTTCCCAGGGACCAGCAGTCGGGCGACATCCCACTGTACCGGTTGGACGGACAGAAGCAATCAGCCGCAGCGTCGGCGTCGACACCAGTGACAGCGCTGGAGACGATCGACCTGGAGCTCAACGCGGAAGCGGCCCAGCGACCACGGCGCCCCAGCACATTGCGGCGCCAAAACAGCAACGTCAGCAACAGGGTCGAAGTGATTTTCGACGAGACGGTACTCTAAGATGGCGTACACAAATTGCTATTTTAGGGATCGAGGCTTATTGCATTTGCATGTTTTTTCTGTATGTCTATTTTATTGCTAAATAATAGCTATAAATTTGTTTTATGCTAATAAGAATTTATTCGTGAATTTTTAATATACAATTTTGGACATTTATTATTATGATTAAACGCAGCCATTTTATGTAATTTCACACATCAATTGTACAGCAAATAATAAATCTATGCATTTATGAGTTGTCATAAAAATAAAATCTAAAAACACGGTACACTTCTATCTTGTAGTATTATTACTAATTAGTGATATTTTAAAAGATTTTCATAATTGATGTGTTTATTTACTCGTATGCAAATGCATTCTGCACGGAAACACTATTATAAACGCCTTATTTTATTTTTATGGGTAGAAAATAACAACAATAATTAAATCTGGGCAAGTTAATATTGTTTTTCAAATTGTTTAAAAAAAGTCACTTCCATATAACTACCTACTAATGAAGTTACCGTACAAACTGGTTTCAGAAATTTGGGAAATTTCTATCTTAATTAAAAGTAAATTGTTTTTTTTTAGTTCAAAACATAAATTTGAAACCCATTTGTTCAATTAAATGTAAAGTACTTATTAAATTAAATAATATGTAACTAAATTCATTGGTGATGACATTGATTAATTTAATTGACTACCGCGGTTGCACCACTAAGACGTATTAAGTAATTTACTAAACTTACCGCCACGGCGCCACCGCATGTATTACAAGAAATATATTATGCGAAATGTAACATTTATCAAGAAATACTATTATTTAATTATAAGTTATAACAAAGTATACATCAATGATTAATTATTTTACAGTTTTCCAGGATTATATATAATATAACGTTATCAATTATAATGGTAAAAAATGAGGTGATGTCTAGATGGTAAAAAATAAGGAAAAGACATTTAGTGCAATTTTGTATATTTTGAAATATCACCAAATTAAAAGTTTTTCAGTGTAGGTACCTATAATAACTCATCGAGCCTTATAAATTAGGTAGTAAATTAGTAATCACATTCATGTACGTTACTTTGAAAGTATGTAAATTATAATTTTAAATATAATATTATAATGTTTATAATAAAATATTGGCATAGTTGTTAAAATATATTATATTATAATATGATGAACATTTTCATGTGTTTTTGGCTGAACACAATTAATAATTATACATGACGTTGTTGACGATCTTCGTTTTATAATAATAATATTATGTAATTTTACTAAATACATATATATTTTATTCATTGTTCTCAAAAGTTTGAGAGCGATACCTAAGTATATATAAGTTATATTGTATAATATATTATATATATATATATATATACACATATAGTTAAAATAATAATAAACACCAACGCTTAAACACTATTAAATAATAATAAAAAAATATACAATATTACGTAACTTGTAATAATACTACGATATTGTGATTTACGAGCAAAGTGCAACAATGTAACTTGTAAGTAGGTATCTAATGGTTAATACATGAAATAATATTGTCTATTATGCTGCTATAATTTAATTATATGACCAATAATAAACACACCTATTTTTTTTTTTTGTAACAAACCAACTTTTTACAATACGATCTATAGTCAATGGTTTTCATTTTAATGTCTGAAATTCAGAAAAATGTATGTTCCTAAATACTAATTATTTAACTCGTATAAAGTTAAGAAAGTGAATGATATTATAAAATTGAATTTCCGAAATTGATAATATTTTTTGTTACACCAAATGTCCTGGCTATCGTTCAATTTTACAAACAAATATATATTCTATGCTAAATTCCAACGAATTATCAATGAGTTTTATTGATAGTAATTAATAATATAAATAAATTGTAAAATAATTGTATTAATAATACAATAATATAAAATTAAAAAATATTATTCACTTTTACAATAAATTACTGAATTGTTGATGTATATATAAAGTTAAAATAGGTACTTACCTATTTTTATTTTATTGATGCATACAAAGTTGATCAGTAAGATGCAAGACAATCGAAACAAATGGATATCCGTTTTGTACTAATTGTTGGTGGTAATATATTCAATTTTGTTTTTAAATTTAACATTTAATAGGTTTTGATTAACATGTTTGATGACTTACATTTAAAATACTAGTGCTGAGAGCTCATAAATAATATTTAAAGGTCTTTAATAATACTTACATATTATATTATAGGACAAAGTTTATTGATGTCATTTAATTTTTATTGTTTAAATCAAGAAACAACATTTTGATAAGTCATTTGTAATTTTAATTTGTGTGATTACCAATTAAATCAAAATACACGTTCAATTAAATTTCAATTCAATCTTTTTGTTACGTTTCAAGTGTTGACATGTTGTATTGTTTGATTGAAATGTCTTGTAAAGTAAATAAAAACTATTATCTATTATAAAATGCTCATCACCATAATAACCAATTATCATAAAATGTGTTAAAAATAAATTGAAACTATTTCACATTAAATGATTTTTTTTAGTTAAACATTTAATTGTATATACGATATATCATATTATTAATGTTTTATGTGTAGATAATCAACATATTTTGTGTAGCCGTGTATTTTTATAATATACTAGCTGATCCTGCGCACTTCATTGGTCGTAAAAAGTTACAACTTTTTTAAAAGTTTTGATTGTTCACTCCTTTTGATTGTAACTCATCCTCTCTGGTAGGCAATCCGACTACGTCGGATCGCAGACAACATGCAACAGCATATTAAGTAGGCAAATGTGTAAAAATTTGAATTGATGCTTGCACCTGATCTGCCCGATTAACCAAGTGCAACCAAATAATAAATACTAATTTTTACTAAATATTTCTCTTATAACCAATAGTAACCATTAAAAAAAAGCATTTCCACCGTAAATCTCAAAATCCTCGTTTGAGCACTTCCCCGGATTGGACCTAGGAGGGTGAAAAATACTTTACGACCTATTCTCATACCAACCAAATATCCAAAAAAATTCATTAAAATTGGTTAAGCCGTTTCGGAGGAGTGCGACCACAAACATAGTAACATGTGATTTTTATATATTAGAGAAGAAAGATTATGTTGATCAGTGTTTAACAATAGATTATAGAATTTAATTATAATTTATAGTATGTTATATTGAGGCTACATAATATAACATTGAGGATCATCTTTCTATATACGTTTAGTATAAACATTATTCTATATCGCTACACAACTTAGGCAATCATAACGAGACTATTATTACTAAGCACAGGTTTTAATTAGATAGAAATAATAACAGTAGCATGATAATGTTCTCTTAATCCTGCTCACAAGCTAAAAGTTTGATATTTTTGTTATTTTTAAAAAACAAATCAAAGTGGAAGTGTTATTGCTATCAAATACTAAACGTTTCAAATATATTTGTGAGTGTGCATTTTTAAATAATATTAAACTAAGATATTGAATTACAACTAATAATAAACTATTACATTTTTATTAATGTGATTATTTTTTAAAAAAGCAGCTTTTTATAAACAAAATGTTTTGTATACATTATTTTCATAGAATTGATGGAAAATAGAAAAATTTAATGTGTTGTAATCGTTGAATGTTATTAAAAATAAAAATAAAATAATATTTTGAAAATGTTGTAGTTGTATTTTTTGTTAACCCTAGTTTTTCTTATTATTAATTCTATGTAGGTACTGGTTTAAGAATTAAGGGGGAGTCATACTAGGAAGTATCGCCTCTGCCTTACACGTCATAATATAGAAAATGACTCCATTCTTATTTATTGTGAATTGACCTATCTTCAAATTTAAAGGTAAGAATATTACCCATGTAGTCAGTTTTTCTTGATATATATATTCGATTCTGATAAGAGCGAAGAAGCTAGTGGTTTTACATTGGTGTTTATTTATATATTTAAAAATTCTTCTCAGAAATTGCTTTTCTTGTAATTTATCATTGAATTAAACATTAAAATCTAACACGTTCATTTCAGTAATCAACTCAATGGCGACGTACTTACACTGGCTACACTAGAAATCCGCTCTACAGCATAAAGCAGGGTAATTTTCCTGGGTATTCATAGTTTAATAGTAAAAGTACTAAGTAGTAAACGCTTTCCATACAATTAATTTCTAATTTGAATTAAGCGTTCAGTTATAGATATCTGTATTATTAATTAATAATCGACATTGTAATAATTTCGTATAATGTATTACAATGGGGTAACAAGGGTTTCTAAAAGAGGAGGGCCAATGAAAAACCGTATAAAAATTAAATTTATATTTTTTGCACTAGACGCAACTTTTATACTTATTAGTTATTATATATTAATATCATGTATGACCCGAATACCAGATATATATACCTATATTAAATACAATAAATACATCCTATTTTAAAAATCCTTAGTCACAGTTTTTTTTTATTAGCAAAATATACCATATTAAAAAATATGGAAAAATCACGAAAATTCCCTAATTTTGTTGAGTTTATAATTAGTAAAAATTTTTCTTTTTAGAACTAAGATTTTAAAATGTGATACAAGATTCCTTATAGGATATTCTACCTTTATCAAAAAAAAAAATGTCTATAAGAAAGTCAAATTAAATTTTTATGAGCGTTTGAAATTCATATTTTTACAACATTTGATATTTGCTCGATTTCTCATGAGACGATTTTCTTATTTTGTTGTAATTAAAAAAACGAATGACTGTAGAAACTTGAAAATTTCACTGAATGTTTATATTAGCATTTTATATATACGATAAAATTTTGAAAATAATTTGACTCTTTTTGAGCTGTGTACAGACATTGTAAGTTTTCAATTTTTTTAGTTTTTTTTTTCTATAAATATCAATAAAGTTTTATCTATTGGGCCAAAAAGTGTAAAAAATTATTACAAAGCTCCTGATACATTGTTACAATAGCAGTTGAAAAATATTAAAAATACATAGGCACTGAATAACCCACTGTGCAATTTAGGTTACAGAACATTGTTGCGATGTATGATATAAGTTGCAATGCTAACATCGCACCTCGACGTTACCAAAACATCGTGTTGAACGGTTTAGTTTACAAATATTTTAAGTTTATATATAAACAACCCAGAAACGTTGACGTTTCAACATCTCTGAAACAAGTTGCTGTAACAGTACAACAACAGCGTAGTGATGTGACGGAGAACTATATTTATATTTTTAATAATAATAACAAATTATTTCAATTATTATTTATAAATAGACAAATATGGTGGTATTTTTATATTTTTTTTAGCTATATCCCACGCTCGCCGCTAAAGCGCGGCTATAGCTAACCCACCCACAGGCCAACAGTCACCAACATAATATTTTGAACACTGCATATTAGGTATTGCATTTTCAACTGTAACAAGTGACGCAATTACTATTGTAAACCGTTTTTATCCGTCTGTGCATTAAACGTTTTTTTTATTTTTTAATATTCGACTACCTATACTAGCTGTACTATAGTACCTATAGGCTATATTATGTACGATGACTGAAACTAGTTTAAAAAAGGTAAGTGAAATAATACATTTTAAAAACATTTTGGTCTGTAGACTTCAGACGGTAACCTGTATGGTACCTACGTATATGTACGAAAAGTCACGAAATGCATAGTTTAAACGTTAAGTACCCTCCTAGTACCTATAGCATTATAGCAATCGTACCTATAATACCTAGGGCGCTACCTATACATTTGTCGTCTCCGTCTTACACGTCATGTACGACATGGCAAGTTTTCGTTCACTAATTTCAATAATTGTGCTGTTATTTTTGGTTTTGGAGTAAATTCACCTATTATCAAACTTTTAGGTAAGATCATTACGTATTCTCAGCGTCAACTTCCATTCTATATTTTAATTTTCAAGCAAGATATGATTATTTTTAATTTGTGATATTACTCTTACCCATATCTTGCTTTAAAATTCAAATATCGGTAAAAATCGCAGACCTTTATGCATATATAATGTTCTTACCTAAAAGTTTGATAATAGGTAAATTTACTTTAAATCAAAACTAACAGCACACTATTGAAACTAGTGAACCGAAATGTTCAATCTCGTACACTCGTAGGTACGTTTGTAAGACAGAGACAACAAACACATGGGTATAGCAATCTGTTATTTTATTATTCTCTCAAGCAACTATATTTTTTTTAGATTAGAAAACACTAATAGTTTTGATAATATTTCTTTTACACAGGTAATTTTAAGTCTAAATACAACTGCAATAAACTCGAAAAAAAATCGTATTTTTCCACTATTATTTATCATTTTTTCAAAAGTTTTTTACCTACTCTTTTGAATGACAACGTGCATTTTTAATTTTATATTTTGTAGCTGAATATTATTCAGATTCTTGATATATAAAAATCAAATTTTAGACAAGTTTAGCATATCAGTGATAGCTTATAACTTATAAGTATTTAAAGTTTAAAGGAGTACCCTTGTACCTGGTGGTGTATTGGTACCTAGTTGGTACGAATACGCCACATACCCATCAGCAGATTTTCGATTTTCGGCGTATGACAAACGTAAAATAACTCGAAAACCAAATAAAAATTATTTGATAGTTCCTAGGAAAAAAACTGTTACGATGTTTTAATGCATTATTCATCTGTTGAAATACCTAACTTACTTTACTAAATTCTAATTTACTTACTTTTTGAAAACGGATCGGTCATTATTTTGTAGTGAGCGAAAACTTTTTTAGTGCGTTTACCCATAAATATATTTACCAATGCACCACTGTTTGTTACACTCCACTCCGTTCAACAAAACTTAAAATATTCATAAACTACTCGTTTATAAATCAAAGAATTCCAAATTTAAAAAACTATTCTTCTCTGGAATTAAAATTGCACGTTGTTATATAAAAAATAATCAATAAAAAAAATGTTAAGTAAACTATAATGGGGGGTCAAGTAATGTGATAAACGTGCGACTCCCATGTAGTGATGTAAACACAAAAAAAAAAAGTAAACTATAATAGGTACCCAAGAATAATATAAAATATGTGTACACATAATAATATAATAGAAATATTTTTTGTTCAAACATTTGTAGTCTAAAACATGTATGGACCCTCAACACATAGATATATTAGAGAAGATAAACCAAGGAATTGTTGAAAATAATCTAATGTTAAGACGTTTACTGGCAAAAATGGAGGTGATGGAAAGAAACCAAAAAGTAAAATGTACTGGAGGCGATATATTCTTGAGCCCAGCATTTATTGCACAGTTCCCTATTATAGATTTAGATAAATTCAAATTAGTGGAAGATTGTATATTAAATGAGCCAGAATATGTTCAAAATCGTAGTATTTATAACATATGTGTAACAAATAGCTGATGTCTAGTGTATAATATATAATATATAATATCTTATAGAAAAGTTTTATAAAAACAATTGGTGGAACGGACTTAAAAAACAATGTTGTAAGGATTTTGTCTATACTAATAACAAACCAATATGCCATAACATGCTCCCTGGACTGGTAGAGGAAAACATATTGATACCAGAATAGGAGATTCTGGATTAATGAACTCAATCAAAAGTAATAAATTATAGTTTTTTAAATTAGTTTTACTCTTTATTGTTATACAATATATCCTTCAAAAGTTATAATATTTTACTAGTTTTTAATACATTTTATTGTTGTGTTTTTTTAAAGATGTTGTTAAAGAAATTTATTCCAATAATTACACAGACTCCGAATTCGAAAAAATAGTGGCTGACTGGTTCCGTCATGCCAACACAAGGTTTTCAAGAACAAAATAAAAATGTTCACAGCTGTTTTTATTATTTTTTTGTTTATATACAATTCTGTAAGGCCAGATATTACTCTGTACAAGTATTTTATTATAATTTTTATTGAAGTACAGAAATATTATTTTTATCATTACTTAACAAAATTAATTTAAAACAGACATCAATATATATTATTTTTATTTGTATACAATTCTGTGAGGACAGATATAACTATGTACAAGTATTTTATTATAATTTTTATTGAAGTACAGAACTATTATTTTTATCATTACTTAATAAAATTAATTTAAAAAAAGCATCAATAGATATTATTTTATTTTTTAAACATTCTTATGCACAACTACATATTATTTTGATAATTGAATAGTAAAAAAAAAGTGTTTATATTATAAGTAAATAATTATCAATTGTTGTTAAATTATCTAAACGCCAAGACTTATATTATAATAAAAAATAAATAAAAGAATTATTTTAACAACACATTTTCAGCGTAAAAAAAAGGATTTGGGAAAAGTTACAGACCGTCATTTCAAAAGATTATTACAAAAAGAAGTAAAAACAAATAAAATCAATCGTATTTCAACATCAAATTTTGAACAGAGTCCATCTGAATGTCTCCAAG
>NC_042494.1:122327591-122328705 GCF_005508785.2 Acyrthosiphon pisum
GCAAACTGATATTATTTATACTGATTTTTCTAAGGCATTTGACCAGGTCAATCATGCAATTCTTATTAGAAAATTACAAATATTTGGTTTTTCGGGTTCTCTACTAAATTGGTTTCAATCATTCCTATCCGGACGCCACCAAATCGTTAAATATCTAAATGTTACCTCTGCACAGTTTAATATACCTTCTGGTGCTCCTCAAGGTGATCACTTGTCAACTCTTCTTTTTAATATATTTATAAATGATCGATCTTCCTAATGTCATCAATAATTCTAATATCCTTCTATTTGCCGATGATGCAAAATTAGTAAAAATTATTAAATCAGAACAAGACGCTTTTAATTTGCAATTAGACATTAATAACCTTATTTTGTGGTGTAATGAGAATAATCTATTTTTAAATATACAAAAATGTAAAATTATGAAATTTTACCTAATTAAAAATCCCGTTAACTCTCAATACTCAATTTATGGCACAAATGTCGAGTTTGTTAATCAATTTAAAGATTTGGGTATAATTTTTGATCGTAAATTAAATTTTTCTCTACATACTGAAATGATTAAAAATAAAGCTTTTCGTAACTTAGGGTTTATTAAACATACTTGTTCTGCATTTTCAGATCCTATTCCCTTAAAAATCCTCTACATCTCTCTTGTCCGTTCTAATTTAGAGTATTGCTCCCTCATCTGGATAAACAGTACGTCGAAACAAGCTCTTACGCTGGAATCTGTGCAAAATAATTTTTAACGATTTATCTCATTTAAATTTAATATAAACAGACCTATCCACGGCACATATAATAATGTTTTAAATTTTCTTAATATTTCTCTACTCTCTGACCGTCGTACACTTTTACTCTCTAAATTTTTACAAAAACTAATATGAGGTTCAATAGATTGTCCTGAAATTCTCTCTTTAATCCGTTTTAAAATGAATTACTTTAATACATCCAAAACCCTTTTATCCACTTCTTTCAACAAAAAATTATATTTTGAACTCTCCTGCTAACCTTCTTATGACTGCAAGTAATACTTTTGTCTTTGATTATAATTGAATAATAATTTGTATATTTGATTTGTATTCTTTATCTACTTTACCATTATTATTTTACT
>NC_042494.1:122329971-122331579 GCF_005508785.2 Acyrthosiphon pisum
TCTGCTGTACAGTAGGTACAAGTGGATCACTGTATAATGGATAGTATTAAATTTGAATTCAATGATATAATATCACTGTATAAGAAAAACGATTCTGAGCAGAGACGGTATGTCAGTCTAGGTATAAGACATATTATATATCCATGGTTTAAAAAAAAAATTACTGGAATTGTCTGTAAACAGCTCAAAACAAATCAAAATATTTTGAAAATGTTATCGTGTATAGAAAATAGAAATATAAACAACCAGTGAAAATTTCATGTACCTACGGTCATTTGTTTAAGAGTTGCACCAATAACCAAAATCAATTTTCTCGAAAACAGATTTTGCGTAAAAAATTCCCATTTTTCCTTAATTTTTATATTGTTTTTCACGGCGCTTTAAAAAACTACTGGGAAATGTTTACTTTTGACCCTCCAAAGTACCAACTAGATTCACTTTCCTATCAGAAAAGGTACTGTTGAAGAAAATCCAAGCACTTTTACTGTCCTAAAAAGTGATAACAGACACAAAAAAAAAATTTAAAAAAAAATAAAATAAAAAAAAAAACACACATCATTGTAAAATCAATACATTCATCGTTTCACTCAGAATCTAAAATGAACTCGATATTTTTCAATAATTTTCAGTACCAAACTGATAACAAAAAAATCACTATATTAATTGAAAATGTTGATTACCGAAGCTTCGAAAATTTTGTACAAAATCCTTCCTATCGTGTAATAAAATTTGTTTTTCTTAATCATGTAAAAACACAACATTTAACACGAGTCTATGGGGGGGGGGGGGGTCCCGTAAATACGCCACTGGGAGAGGCGGAGGTAGTATACTCGATCCATATTCGATCAGTGGCATAGATTTTAGATTATGAGTGAAACGATGAATGTATTGATTTTACAATGATGTGTGTTTTTTTTCCAATTTTTTTTAATAATGCTTCAATTTTCAACTTCAGTATCTTCTTAGAGGGGAAAGTGAATATTGTTGGTGCATTTGGGAGGTCAAAATTTAAAATTCCCAATTGTTTTCAAAAGCGCCAGGAAAAACAAAATAAAAATTAAGGAAAAACGGGAATTTTTCGCAAAATCGATTTTTCACGAAATCGACTTGGGTTTTTGGTGTAACTTTAAAACAAATGACAGATACATTAAATTTTCACTGGTTGTTTAAATTTCTATTTTCTATACATGATACAATTTTCAAAATATTTTGATTTGTTTTGAGCTGTTTACGGACAATTCCAGTTTCCAATTTAATTAGTTTTTTTTTCTATGAATGTCAATAAAACTTAATTTTGCACGAGAATAGTGACACAACTCAAAAATTGGCATTTTCGAGATTACTATAAAAATGCATTGCAAAATACCCATATATTTATGTGCAAGAACGTCATTTTTGATGTTTCCAAAAATCGCCGCAAGATAGTAATAGTGTCGTTATTCCCTTATCGTATAATCGCTAGTTTGTAATCACGAAAAGTGACACAAATCTAGTTGTGTTCCGACTAGTCAAATTAACATCATTATTTATTTTCAACTAAAAACGACACAAATCCAAATGTGACACTTTTTCTAAAATTATTAACATCGTTATTTTGACAGTGACACA
>NC_042494.1:122331679-122331845 GCF_005508785.2 Acyrthosiphon pisum
TTTGTTTTCCGCCCTTTGACAACCCTCGGCGCCACGTCAATTTTTGCCGTGGTGGTGTTAAAGATTATTTCTAGTTCTACCAGATGGTCATCCATTTCTGATTTCATTTTCGTGACCAGATCCTCTATAATGCTGAAGGAGGGTAAGCTGTCGGCCGCCAGTACTT
>NC_042494.1:122331895-122336293 GCF_005508785.2 Acyrthosiphon pisum
ATCAATGTCCATTAGTGAAGTAAATGACATTTCATATGATATATTTTTAAGCAAATCAATAATCACATTATCGACTGTTGCAATTTTCCATTGTCCTTTCAAAGTAAATTATAACAATTTTTTTATTGTTTTAAAACATGTTTAAAACATGTTTTAAACATGTTCAAAACAATTGAAAAAAACAAAAAAATTATTTTGTTTAAAACAAAAAAAACATCAGAAATGAATAAAAAACTGTTTTTTTGTTTAAGATGAAAAAAACTGTTTTTTTCCGAACACTGTCGGGCACCCCGTCGATCATAGGGAATGTTGGGTCCTGATACGGGAACAGAGTAACAGCTTTCGTCAGCATCGGCTTTATAACCTTTAGGTACGCTATTGTCGTGCTGAATGTCTGACCTGCATTCTCGCGACTGTGGAAACGAATTTTCGATTGTAATATTTATCCTTCGCATAACATTCAGTATTTATGCTTACCGTTTCAGGTAGTCAATGATGAGGTCCGGGTGCTGCAGCAACTCCAGCCAATGAAATTTCCCTTTTAAGTTGTTTGTTAGCTGGTCGCTGACAAACCGGAACACCCGACTCAGGATGGCCAAGTAATTTTTGACCGCATTCGGTTGGGTCGGGTGCGTTTGAAGGAGCGACGACTGGCACAACTTTAGAAACGGATGATCAGCAGGCAGTTTTTGCTGCAACCCGTCTGTCACCAACCTGCCATGTAGCATTTGCGATTCCGGCCTAGGAAAAAACATTATAATTTAAATAATTTATACGATGAAAGATAATTTAATTCAAGAAAAATGAAGTTCACTCTTACTTTCCATGGTCTTCTTCGACGGTTTTCTCTGGTGTCCGGGGTGGTGAAGGAACAATCTGTGTTGGTGTTTCAGGCGTTGCGGTATATTGGGGTGTATACGTCTGGCGGTTTGTGGTGGGTGGTGGTGGTGGTGAATGCGGTGTGTCGAACAACTCACAGTCTTCTTTGATCCGTTGAACGATTCCGTCCAGGTTTCTTATGATCGGGACATTGGGCAGCCCCCAATCCCCGTCCCATATTTCCACCTGGAGGATGTTGAAGAGCCTGTAAGTAAGAAACATTTGCCGATTAATAAAAATATGGAAACCATATTTTAAAACTCACTTCCAAATGGACTTTCTAAACGACTGGTCCAACCACCTTTTCCTTCCAACGGTGTCTATAACTCTATTCAGGCGCACTAGTTTTATTCCTTTCTTCGACTTGGCGCTTATAATACTACTGATTTTTTTAACGGTTTCGTTCACGGGGTGTATGATCAACCCACGGTGCACATTTGCGATGTGCCGCGGGAGTTGATCATACGTTATGAAATCGCATAACGGGCAGTGTCGGAATGGCTGAAAAATATTTATTTAAAATTTATACGCTACGAACTTCAACCTAAAAATAATCATTGTTTACCTTCTGGCCACCGATGCCTAAGTCCAGGCACTGCTGCACAGACAACTGTCGATGGTCCTCACCTGGTTGCTCATCAGCGAACATCTGGAAAACATGATACGAAGATAAATTTAATATTTATAAAAAGGGAACAGTTGAATTTTTATATACTCACATCATCATCGGACTTCTCGTCATTATGGTCAGCGGTCGGCTGATGGGTAAATATAAAAACGAAATGAGTAAATCAAAATGAAAAAAAAAGACTAGAGCAATACTCACAACTAAACCATTTGGATGATGGGCATCATCAACGTCCATCTAAAAAGTCAAAATAAAAACAAAATGAGTAAATCAAAATGAAAAAAAATTGCTAGAGGAGTACTCACATCATCTTCCTCGCTTGAAGATACAAAAATATGCCCACCTCTCCTGGGTTCTGAAATACAAAAATTATAAATTTATAGAAATGGCCTATAAACTATACGCTTTTTAAAATGATCAAAACATACCGAAGTGACAATCCGTGACTTGCAATGCTGAAATTAAAAAAAATAATGTACAAAAGTTAAAATAAAGATATGATTACTTACTATTGTTATCATCCTTCACATGATTGAACATCATGGATACCACTAAATTAGTTAAAAGAGAAAATAATGTATTGGAATTCAATTAAATATTTAATTAAAACAAAAAACTAACCATTTTTCTTGACAAAAAACTTCATTTCAGATGTCTAAAAGGGTAAAAATAAAAAATAAATCAAAATTCAAAGTAAAAACAAAGGATAGAAATACTCACATCCTCATCTTCATCGAAATTGTACGGATCTAGAAATAAATAAATGACACTTACATTAAACTAACAATATATCTTTAAAATATCACGAACTTCTTACCATTTTTTACTGGTGTGACTGGTGGTACCCAACGTGGCACACCGTCGTCATCAAACCTCAAGTGTTCTGAGAAGAAACGCACATTGTAATACACGACAATTAATGTCAAAAATATATACTTACTACTAGTACCAGGTTTGTGGTACTTTGGTGGTTGTTTAGGCGGAACAACCCCTGCATCCCTCAGACCCTTGCTGATCCTGGATACATCTATGTTGGACATTAAATTATTAAAAGCTATAAACTTGAGTTCAAACAAAAAATTATAATACAATACTCACGGATGGTAACGGGTAAACAAATTTTCTTTGGCGCCATTGAATCAAATCCTAAATCAAAAAACACGTCAATTCACGCTGGGTGCTACTTATGCTGCTATATACTAAAATACTAAATTTTGCAACTACGCACGGCGACTGAAGATTGAAAACAAAATTCAATCCGATCCGCCCAAAAATGGTTTTGATTTTCTCAGTATTAGTCCACACCACTACGCCCGATTTATTTGTACACGTTGTACACGAATATACCATGAAACCACTGCCAACCGACGGGAGGATATTCCCTGACTCCGACCATTTGAATTAATATATAATTTAAAAATAAAAAATTTGACACCGGATACACGCGCCCGCAACTGCTTAAAATAAAAAACATTCGTGAATGAAAGGGTGCGTAGTGGCACGGACGTCTAAGATAGAAATTTTACGGTACGCGGCCGCCACACTGGAGTTACCCGGCAAGTCCGCCTCGGACGGTTCGATTCTCCCCGTAGCGGGCCGAACCGCTACGCACCGATTTTTGGTGCGTAGTGGCACGGACGTCTAAGATAGAAATTTTACGATACGCGGCCGCCACACTGGAGTTACCCGGCAAGTCCCCCTCGGACGGTTCGATTCTCCCCGTAGCGGGCCGAAACCGCTACGCACAGATTTTTGGTGCGTAGTGGCACGGACGTCTAAGATAGAAATTTTCACGGTACGCGGCCGCCACACTGGAGTTACCCGGGAAGTCCCGCTCGGACAGTTCGATTCTCCCCGTAGCGGGCCGAACCGCTACGCACAGATTTTTGGTGCGTAGTGGCACGGACGTCTAAGATAGAAATTATATACCGGGCGGAAAAAAATTTGACGGAAAAACGCACCCTGGTGGCAGGTCGAGTTAGTGTTCTTATGAAATACATGTGCATCGCTACTAGCGCTCTGACTGACGACGGCGGTTTTTGTTGGCTAAATTGTCGGATATTGTTCGCGAACGCGTACGAAGAAAAGTTGGTGCGTAGTGGCACGGACGTCTAAGAAGGAAATTTTAAGGTACGCGGCCGCCACACTCGAGTTACCCGGCAAGTCCCCCTCGGACAGTTCGATTCTCCCCGTAGCGGGCCGAACCGCTACGCACAGATTTTTGGTGCGTAGTGGCACGGACGTCTAAGATAGATATTATATACCGGGCGGAAAACTATTTGACGGAAAAACGCACCCTGGTGGCAGGTCGAGATAGTGTTCCTATGAAATACATGTGCATCGCTACTAGCGCTCTGACTGACGACGGTGGTTTTTGTTGGCTAAATTGTCGGATATTGTTCACGAACGCGTACGAAGAATAGTTGGTGCGTAGTGGCACGGACGTCTAAGAAGGAAATTTTACGGTACGCGGCCGCCACACTCGAGTTACCCGGCAAGTCCCCCTCGGACAGTTCGATTCTCCCCGTAGCGGGCCGAACCGCTACGCACAGATTTTTGGTGCGTAGTGGCACGGACGTCTAAGATAGAAATTTCACGGTACGCGGCCGCCACACTGGAGTTACCCGGCAAGTCCCCCTCTGACGGTTCGATTCTCCCCGTAGCGGGCCGAACCGCTACGCACAGGTTTTTGGTGCGTAGTGGCACGGACGTCTAAGATATAAATTTTACGGGTACGCGAACGCCACACTGGAGTTACCCGGCAAGTCCACCTCGGACGGTTCGATTCTCCCCGTAGCGGGCCGAACCGCTACGCACAGGTTTTTGGTGCGTAGTGGCACGGACGTCTAAGATAGAATTTTATACCGGGCGGAAAAAATTTGACGGAAAAC
>NC_042494.1:122336343-122337297 GCF_005508785.2 Acyrthosiphon pisum
TTACCTATGATATTAGACACCTCCACATACAATTTTGACAGCCACCTATTTCTTATAATTATCTTACTATACAACAAGTATAGTTTTTATGTTGTCTATTAAACACATTTTCATAAAATAACTTTATCTTACTATACAACAAGTATAGTTTTTATGTTGTCTATTAAACACATTTTCATAAAATAACTATAGAATGACAAAGATGACCCCTTACCTACTAAAATCACCATAACAATAATTGTCATTGGTAAATATTTATTCTGGTGCCACTGATGGCAACAAATAATAAATAAATACTATTTCTCCTATAACCAATATCAACACGCATTAATTATAAACAAACATTTCCATCGTAAATCATAAAATCCCTGTATACCTCCCCGAGCTCATATTGGTTCCTATTAGACAAAAAAAACCTCGTTCCTTCTAGACATCTCGTATAATGGTCGGGGGGCTTGGGGCCATGGTATAATATTGTTTGCTTGATTTCTCTGAGCTTGTTATTATTGCAATTTGTCCAGAGGTTTTGTCAATCATCCATATAAGTGGGTTAATAAACTACCTATTACAAAAGTCTTACCTACATAATCTTAGAGACTTAACCTCTTAGGTACCTACCAACATGATACGAATTAAATTATTAAAAATAAAATAATACCTAGAACAACTAAACAATAGTGCCTATAAAATATGTATAGGTATATATGTATATATGTAAATGTATACATTGTATACTAAATTTAATTTAAAAAAGTTATAGAACTAATATTTACCTATATTCTAAAACTATATTTGAATTTTGTTTAGATGGAAAGTACAGCTGAAAATATTATGCCAATAAAGTTTAACAAGGAGACATAGACTGATGAATTCACTTTGTTATCCAAAAGCCCTTTCAGGAAAGTTTATATACTCGCGGAACGCCTACGCTCATCCAGGGATGACAAATTAAGT
>NC_042494.1:122337397-122343515 GCF_005508785.2 Acyrthosiphon pisum
CCAGTGTACTCGTCTGGGAGGGACGACTGCGCCACTCAAGGCGAGAAGCAGCCAGTCCCGCTTATCTGGTAAAAGGGGGTCACCCCACCGGGACGTTCGGCCTTATACCTCCCGTTACAAGATTACGAATGTCCCTATCTACTATCTAGCGAAACCACAGCCAAGCGAACGGGCTTGGAAAAATCAGCGGGGAAAGAAGACCCTGTTGAGCATGAACTCGTCGGATATCAACGACTAATCGTCGCGGATTGTCTACAAATGGTCGAGAATTTTCGACCCCTTCAAACTTCTTTTTTTTCTTTTCAAAATAACTCTCAGAAGAATTATTTAGCGGTTGGTTTGAATCAAACCCTCGCCAAACCCGTTGTCGTGAGGTCTCTAACTGGGTAACTCCAGTGTGGCGGCCGCGTACCGTGAAATTTCTATCTTAGACGTCCGTGCCACTACGCACCAAAAATCTGTGCGTAGCGGTTCGGCCCGCTACGGGGAGAATTCAACCGTCCGAGGGGGACTTGCCGGGTAACTCCAGTGTGGCGGCCGCGTACCGTAAAATTTCTATCTTAGACGTCCGTGCCACTACGCACCCAATCATTCACGAATGTTTTTTATTTTAAGCAGTTGCTGGCGCGTGTATCCGGTGTCAATTTTTTTATTTTTAAATTATATATTTATTCAAATGGTCGGAGTCAGGGAATATCCTCCCGTCGGTTGGCAGTGGTTTCATGGTATATTCGTTTACAACGTGTACAAATAAATCGGGCGTAGTGGTATGGACTAATACTGAGAAAATCAAAACCATTTTTGGGCGGATCGGATTGAATTTTGTTTTCAATCTTCAGTCGCCGTGCGTAGTTGCAAAATGTAGTATTTTAGTATATAGCAGCATAAGTAGCACCCAGCGTGAATTGACGTGTTTTTTGATTTAGGATTTGATTCAATGGCGCCAAAAAAGCTTTGTATTCCCGTTACCATCCGTGAGTATTGTATTATAATTTTTTGTGTGAACTCAAGCTTATAGCTTTTAATAATTTAATGTCCAACATAGATGTATCCAGGATCTCCAAGGGACTGAGGGAAGCAGGGGTTGTTCCGCCAAAACAATTACCTAAGTACCACAAACCTGGTACTAGTAGTAAGTATATATTTTTGACATTAATTGTCGTGTATTACAATGTGCGTTTCTTCTCAGAACACTTGAGGTTTGATAACGACGGTGTGCCACATTGGGTACCACCAGTAACACCGGTAAATAATGGTAAGAAGTTCGTGATATTTTAAAGATATATTGTTAGTTTAATGTAAGTGTCATTTATTCATTTCTAGATCCGTACAATTTCGATGACGATGAGGATGTGAGTATTTCTTTCCTTTGTTTTTACTTTGAATTTTGATTTATTTTTTATTTTTACCCTTTTAGACATCTGAAATGAAGTTTTTTGTAAAGAAAAATGGTTAGTTTTTTTTTAATTAAATATTTAAATGAATTCCAATACATTATTTTTTCTTTCAACTAATTTAGTGGTATCCATGATGTTCGATCGAGTTAAGGATGATAACAATGGTAAGTAATCATATCTTTATTTTAACTTTTGTACATGATTTTTTTAATTTCAGCATTGGAAGTCACGGATTGTCACTTCGGTATGTTTTGATCATTTTAAAAAGCGTATAGCTTATAGGCCATTTCTATAAATTTATAATTTTTGTATTTCAGAACCCAGGAGAGGTGGGCATATTTTTGTTTCTTCAAGCGAGGAAGATGATGTGAGTACTCCTCTAGCATTTTTTTTTTCATTTTGATTTACTCATATCTTTTTTATTTTGACTTTTTAGGTGGACGATAATGATGCCCATCATTCAAATGGTTTAGTTGTGAGTATTGCTCTAGTCTTTTTTTTTCATTTTGATTTACTCACTTCGTTTTTATATTTACCCATCAGCCGACCGCTGACCATAATGCCGAGGAGTCCGATGATAATGTGAGTATATAAAAATTCAACTGTTCCCTTTTTATAAATATTAAATTTATCTTCGTATCATGTTTTCCAGATGTTCGCTGATGAGCAACCGGGTGAGGACCATCGACGGTTGTCTGTCCAGCAGTGCCTGGATTTAGGCATCGGTGGCCAGAAGGTAAACAATGATTATTTTTAGGTTGAAATTCGTAGCGTATACATTTTTAATAAATATTTTTCAGCCATTCCGACACTGCTCGTTTGATTTACTCATTTTGTTTTTATTTTGACTTTTTAGATGGACGATGATGATGCCCATCATCCAAATGGTTTAGTTGTGAGTATTGCTCTAGTCTTTTTTTTTCATTTTGATTTACTCATTTCGTTTTTATATTTACCCATCAGCCGACCGCTGACCATAATGCAATGGAGTCCGATGATGATGTGAGTATATAAAAATTAAACTGTTCCCTTTTTATAAATATTAAATTTATCTTCGTATCATGTTTTCCAGATGTTCGCTGATGAGCAACCGGTTGAGGACCATCGACAGTTGCCTGTCCAGCAGTGCCTGGATTTAGGCATCGGTGGCCAGAATGTAAACAATGATTATTTTTAGGTTGAAGTTCGTAGCGTATAAATTTTCAATAAATATTTTTCAGCCATTCCGACACTGCCCGTTATGTGACTTTATAACGTATGATCAACTCCCGCGGCACATCGCAAATGTGCACCGTGGGTTGATCATACACCCTGTGATTGACAACGTTAGACGAATTATAGTCCGCGACATGAAAAGTGGCCGATGATCGTCGCGAACCTAGCGGCTGTTTCGCCTCAGTGGTTCACATTACGCGCGGACGCCCGGCACTACGACCCCCGCGCTGTATGCGGTATAGGTTGAGAGCCAATGGCAAACAGGTAGGGAAACCGCTACGGGTCACGGTACACACTGGCCACTTTTCGTGTCGCGGACTATAGTAATATTATAAGCGCCAAGGCGAAAAAAGGCATAAAACTTGTGCGCCTGAATAGGATTGTCGATACTGTTGGAAGGAAAAGGTGGTTGGACCAGTCCTTTAGGAAGTCCATTTGGAAGTGAGTTTTAAAATATGGTTTCCATGTTTTTATTAATCGGTAAATGTTTCTTACTTACAGGCTCTTCAACATCCTCCAGGTGGAGATTTGGGATGGGGATTGGGAGCTGCCCAATGTCCCGACCATACGAAACCTGGACGGAATCGTTCGGCATTGCAGGATCAACGAAGACCGTGAGTTGTTTGACAAACCGCCTACACGATTGCATTCACCACCACCACCACCCACCACAAACCGCAAGACGTATAAGGATACACCCCAATATACCGCACCGCCAGAAACACCCACACACCGAAAGATTGTTCCTTCACCACCCCGGACACCAGACGAAACCATTGAAGAGGACCATGGGAAGAAAGAGTGAATTTCATTCTTCTTGAATTAAATTATTTTTCATCGTATAAATTATTTAATTTTAGTTTTTTCCTAGGCCGGAATCGCAAATGCTGCATTGCAAGTTGGTGACGGACGGGTTGCAGCAGAAACTTCCAGCTGATCACCCGTTCCTAAAGTTGTGCCAGTCATCCCTCTTGCAAACGCATCCAACCCAGCCGAATGCCGTTAAAAATTACTTGGCCATCCTGAGTCGGGTGTTTCGGTTCGTCAGCGACCAGCTTACGATTAACGTAAGAGGAAAATTTCACTGGCTGGAATTGCTGCAGCACCTGAAACTAATAATTGACTACCTGAAACGGTAAGTATAAATACTGAATGTTATGCGAAGGATAAATATTACAATCGAAAATTCGTTTCCACAGTCGCGAGACTGCAGGACAAACATACAGCACCACAATTGCCTACCTAAAGGTTATCAAACCGATGCTGACCAAAGCCGTAACACTGTTCCCGTATCAGGACCCAACATTCCCTATGGTCGATGGGGTGCTCGACCGTAGGGAATGTGACAGGGTCCTGTATACTTTAAGCTCTTTGAAAGACTTTCAAAGGACGGGGTAAGTTGTCGACGCAGGAAACGTTTTCGAACAAAGTACTGGCGGCCGACAGCTTACCCTCCTTCAGCATAATTGATGATCTGGTCACGAAGATGAAATCGGAAATGGATGACCATCTGGTAGAACTTGAAATACTCTTTAACACCACCAAGGCAAAAATTGACGTGGCGCCGAGGGTTGTAAATGGGCGGAAAACGAATTTGGAAGTTAGTCGTTGAATGATATTATAAAAAAATTCTAAATATAACTGATGAATTAATTTGTAAATTAATCTATTTGTTTTCAGGTCGCAAAACTTTGGCGACAAGTTACAACGGCGCTATCAGGCACATTAGTGATCCTTAACAAGCTACGGGTGGGTGTGGTGAGGCACCTCACCATATCGAGTTACACATCACAAAAAGATCAATGTGTTATTTTTTTATGTACACTGAAAACTGGAATTATATGGTTGAAATTCCATATGAAAATCAATTTTGGGACAATAATATGGTAGACCATTTATGCACGTACGTATTATAAATACTTTTTCAAAAGACATATGCATCAAGACAGGATCCAGGGAATCCTACAAAAGCATCAATAAACATTCCTAGAATAGAAAAAAAGACTATTTAAACCAAACTAAATTAAATATTACCATGAATAATCATATTATTAGATTTCAAACTTTACGAGAAATGTACTGATTTTACAATCAGTCACAGGCACTGAAATTTTTTCTTAAAATATATCTTTACCTGACTTCAAATGTTTTATTCATATAATTAATATTTACCTTCAAAATTACAAACTGCTTGTAGATTTACACTATGGTATCTGTTCCGATTAAGATAGCTATTATCTTTTATATTACCACTAACACGAATATGAGTGCAATCAACTGCAGCAAAAGCACCAGGAAAAGGAATATTTCTCAAATTTTGAAAGCCTACGGAATTACGTACTCTTTCAGCTCCTAAAAATATTAATATTATGTAGTTTGGTGAGTTAATGGGAGAGTTCAATCAAAATTAGATTAGAGTGTAGTTGACATAGATTTGGGTAAAATACTTTTTAAAAATATTTTAAATACATATACCAAATACTTTATGATAATGATATTCTTAAGTATTCGGAATACTTCACAAAAAGTATTCTTTCTAATACTTGTTTTTATTAGATTTAGATTTCAATAACAAAAATATTAATTTTTCAATTCTGTGTTTAAAAATGAACATTATTATAATCTCAATAATACACACCTATCTGGCTAACTATGAGTTATAAATTATATTCCAATTAATATTGTTGCGTGCACCCGACTTACAGGAGCTGGTGACAGGATGGGATGATGGTAGTAGCGTCAAAATGATCAACAGTGTGTGGTTGATGCATTATTTATTTAAAATTGTAAAATATGATAAACAAGTTGAATTTAAACACTATTAGATTATTCAAATTGACGAAGAAAAACCAGTGTCTTAGAAAATAAGCGATTGGTCGAATATTCTCTAAGTCCCGTAATACGTCGTCAACGAAAATAATCTAAGTCGTAATACAAAAATATGATAATCAATAACGAAGAGGTACAGGGATGTGTACGTACGGTTGGTGAAATCATGTCTGAATACTGGTCACTCCCAGGGCTCCTATATAGTCCTATCCCCTCTCTTACCAGATCCCTGGCAGACTACGTCGTTGGTTCTCACAGTCTAGGGGGCCTTCTACAAGATGTGCCTTTGGTCGGTGCGGGGTGTCGTAAATTGGATTTGGGTGCATGTTTTCGAAAATCAAGTTTTAGAATGCTGAGTTTTAGAATGACAAGATTTAGAAAATCTATATTTTAGAATATGAAACTTTTAGAAAATCTGTGTTTTAGAAAAATATTAAATAGTGTTTTAGAAAATAAAAGAAATAAATACAGAGTTTTAACGGGAAATATCAAAATACATAATATTTATAAATATAATGCTTTGTTACTCGATAATCGTTATCAAGTTTCTATTTTATTGATAAGTATTGCCCACTATTATCGTAAGATATTATCGTTTAATAATTATCGTAGAATTATGGTTCTATATTGATATAATATATGATTATTTCATGTATAGTCGAATACGAGAAATATCA
>NC_042494.1:122343615-122345131 GCF_005508785.2 Acyrthosiphon pisum
CAAAAAGCGACGTCGCTTATGAACGCTTGGCCGCCACAAGCCCAGTTATCCCTGTGGTAACTTTTCTGACACCTCTCGCTGAAAACTCTTCAGCGGACGAGAGGATCGAGAGGCCGATGCTTTCGCAGTCCCTACGCGTACTGAGCGTCCGGGATCAAGCCAGCATTTGCCCTTTTGCTCTACGCGAGGTTTCCGTCCTCGCTGAGCTGGCCTTAGGACACCTGCGTTATTTTTTGACAGATGTACCGCCCCAGTCAAACTCCCCACCTGGCGGTGTCCTCGGAATACGGATCGCACCAGGGACCGGGCCCGCGGATACGCCGCGAACGCGGACGGCGACTTTTGACGGTCGGCCGTACGCGGACGGACGCGGTCCGCGGTTTGACGCCCGGATCCCTCGGCTGGTGCTTAACGCTACCGGAATATCAACCGCGGCCCGGCACGAACGGGCACAGGCCGACGGCACGGCGACCACGCCGCGCGCCAGTAGCGCGCCGGCGAACCGACGGCAAACCGACGACGCGACGGGACGACGACCGCCGGCCGGACGCGCCCGCGGCCGGAACCGCGCGTTCCGCTCTACCGAGTAAGTGGGGAAACGATGCGAGTAGTGGTATTTCAAGGTCGGCCCGGAGACGAACGGCCGAAACCGCCCGCCTTGGTCCGGGTCTCCCACGTATGCTACACCTCGGCATGTCTCCGAACAATGCCAGATTAGAGTCAAGCTCAACAGGGTCTTCTTTCCCCGCTGATTTTTCCAAGCCCGTTCCCTTGGCTGTGGTTTCGCTAGATAGTAGATAGGGACATTCATAACCTTTGTGACGGGAGGTATAAGGCCGAACGTCCCGGTGGGGTGACCCCCTTTTTCCAGATAAGCGGGACTGGCTGCTTCTCGCCTTTGAGTGGCGCAGTCGTCCCTCCCAGACGAGTACACTGGGCGCCTGGGCGCCAGACAGTGTTTCGCTGGCAGCGCTCTGTCAGGAGGCTGATCGGTGGGTTTCGAGTACTGCGCCGGCGAGCGCCGGGTTGCGAGCGCCGGACAATTCCCTCCCTTCTCACTAAGGCGCTACTCCCACAGTCTCCGCGAGGCCATCCACATCAGTCACTCGAGTGCGGAGGGCACGCGCGGACGCGCGATGGCGTACGCGCCCACCGACCGGGCTCGGGTGACAATGCTCGTGAAGCGTCGGCCTCGCCCAGGCGCTTGTCAGGGGCGAGTTTCCGACGGGGCTCTCTTCACGCCCGCGGAATGGGATTTCGAAGACCGGTTCTTCCAGTACCCACAACGACTGTTTTCCCGTTAGCGTCGGTGATCGGGGCGGGGTTTTAACCTGCCGCGATCCGACCTTAATTGTAACGGTACGGTTTTTTTTTGTGACGGATGCCGTGTCCGTACCGATTAATCGGATTTTGTGCTTATCGGGGGGTGTCTCCCAGTCAGACTTCCTCCTTGCACGTATTCGCTCGCGGGTTAACTGGGCCCGCAAACTCTCGGGCCAGAGTTGGGCGAGGATAA
>NC_042494.1:122345231-122347003 GCF_005508785.2 Acyrthosiphon pisum
GGGCGATCGTAACCCGGGGACCCGGGGGTCTCTTAGAACTCTGCTATCAGCGCGCTAGTCTCAACGTACCCGCGCCCGCCAACTTCTGTGTGACATGCCCATAAGAGATTTACGAATATACGGGATAATGTTTAACTTGCGAGTTGTTTGGGCGAGCGATCGTGCTCGTCGGGCATCGCCCTTAGACCGACTATTCGTCGGGGACTTCCTCCCCCGCGACCGAGATTTCGGCCGCGAGGGTTTGAAGTCTTCGAGTATTTGCTACAAGTGGCCGTGACCCACGGCCGCGGGCCGCGCCGCGCGCCATGCCCGCCACGGGAGACCCGCCAAAGCGGGATCCCGCGGCGACCACGGGCGCGGCGCGGGCCTCGCATCCCGGGTCAGCTGCCCAGTCTGGTTCGCCCCCGCCAAGCCACGGACGCCCCCGCCCGGGAGCCCCGCACCGTAATGCTGACTCGACCAGACGGGCGCGGCCGCACCCGGCCCGGGGCGAGACCAGTCGTGCGTGCGCACAATTTTTGGCTACCTGCCCGCAGAGAGAGCGACCGGCGGCCGCGTCATCGCCGCGGGCATTAGTACGCCGTCCCGGTCCTTGCCTTGCCCCGGCGGTGTGTCTTCGCCGCCGTGTTCGGTCGAAGTGTATTGCTCACGGGCACAACTCCGTGGTAATTGATTTGACCATCAGTCCGCCCTCAGCTACCGGCCCAGGAAAACCTAAGTCGGTGCGTAGTGGTACGGCAGTGGTTTATTTTATAGAATAACCCGGCGCAACGCCGAAGAGGCGCTGCGCCGGGTTTGCCGGGAGGCATTAGGACACAGAGACCATTTGAAAAATTTTTGGCTGAACTCGGCTAATCGCGTCCGAAGGCGCGGCTAGCGAATCTCGATGCCACCGGTCTGCCCACGTGACAAGGCCGGGAATATGACGGTGACTCGGTATTAGCAAACAACGGCATAGCCGTTGTCAGTATCCAATCTGCCGCGAGCGGGGACGCTCCGAGCCTTCGGCGAGCGCCGCGGACTGTCAACCCCGCGACGCCCAGCGAAACCCCAGCCCGATGGCTGTGGTTTCGCTAGATAGTAGATAGGGACAGTGAGAATCTCGTTAATCCATTCATGCGCGTCACTAATTAGATGACGAGGCATTTGGCTACCTTAAAAGAGTCATAGTTACTCCTGCCGTTTACCCGCGCTTGCTTGAATTTCTTCACGTTGACATTCAGAGCACTGGGCAGAAATCACATCGCGTCAACACCCGTCCCGGGCCATCGCGATGCTTTGTTTTAATTAGACAGTCGGATTCCCCTGGTCCGTGCCAGTTCTGAGTTGACCGTTACATGGCTGTCGATCCGGCTACGCGACCGACGGCGCGGCGGCCGGACCGCCCGGTGACGGCGAACCGACACCAAGGCGGTCGGCCGGCCGCGACGCGGCCAGCGACCGAAGCTCGGTGGTTCCACGGTCGGCGGACGGCGACGGGCCCGCGGCCGCCTCGAGGCTCCCGTTCCGAAGACCGGGCGCACGGGCGACGGCCGGGGTGTCGCCAAAAACGCCTACGCTTCTACGACGACCCGAACCCGGCAGCCACGCTCCTCAGAGCCAATCCTTATCCCGAAGTTACGGATCGGTTTTGCCGACTTCCCTTACCTACATTATTCTATGCGGCTAGAGGCTGCTCACCTCGGAGACCTGCTGCGGATATCGTGTACGAACCGACGCGAAGACTCCGCGTGGCCCTCTCTCGAATTTTCAGTCCGCGTGGGGATCACGGA
>NC_042494.1:122353594-122355298 GCF_005508785.2 Acyrthosiphon pisum
GCCGAAACGCGACGACGCGACGAACGTCACCCGGGCCATTCGGCCGGCGCCCAACGGGTCGCGACGTCCGCTAACCCGAGCGAAAGATCCGGCCGGCGGTTAGACCGACCGTGAATTCGCCCGGCGGGGATTCGCGAGCTCTGTCCGTTTACAAACCGAGCGGTTTCACGTTCTTATGAACTCTCTCTTCAAAGTTCTTTTCAACTTTCCCTCACGGTACTTGTAAACTATCGGTCTCGTGGCCGTATTTAGCCTTAGATGGAGTTTACCACCCGCTTCGGGCTGCACTCTCAAGCAACCCGACTCGAAGGCGCGGTCCGATCCCGGAACGCTGTGACGGCCTCTACTGGCCTGGCACCATCTGCGGGCCATGGCCCCGTTCAAGGGAGACTTGGACCGTCACGTGCGCCCCGGCAACGAGGCCGGCCCGTACGCCACAACTCTCATACGTGCCGCGACACAAAAGTGCGCGGCGAGATTCGGCGATGGGCTTTTCCCGGTTCGCTCGCCGCTACTAAGGGAATCACGGTTGTTTTCTTTTCCTCCGCTTATTAATATGCTTAAATCCGGCGGGTAGTCCCGCCTGATCTGAGGTCGGAACGTATCGGTTGTTTGTTTCTTAAATTACACGGCAGCCTGCGGTCCGCGCTCCGCCCGTACGGTGACCGCCCGCGTCCGCTTCTCGGAAGCCGGAGAGGTCTCGTGGACTCTCAGCCGGCCCGGCCGCGCTCTCGCGCGGCGGGCGGACGGGGACGTGCCGTTTGACGACGCGAGAACCCGTGACTGTTTGCCGTCACAACTTGGGCGGACGACCGGAGGCGGCCGCGCGAGCGGCTCTCCCCGGTCGAACCGCCAATCTCGCACCACCGGAGCGGCCGACGGGCGTGCCGTCGGACGCCTGCCGGCGGCGCATCGGTCTGGCCGAGTATCCGGTATACGACCCTCAGACAGGCGTGGCCCGGGACCCGCGGGTCACCGAGGCCGCAATGTGCGTTCGACTGGTCGATGTTCGTATAACCTGCGGATTACACGACGACGCGCAGATAGCTGCGGTCTTCATCGATCCACGAGCCAAGTGATCCGCCGCTCGGTGTCGGTTGTTTTTTTGTTTTGTTCGACGAAACTTCTACGGCCACGCGCCGTGCGCGGACGCACGACTGGGCACGTACGGTCTTTCGACGTGTTAACCATCTTTCGGTCGACGCTCGGTCGGGGGTCGCGGCGCGCGGGCGGTCGTCGAGCGAGTCGGCGAGCGCACGCGGCCACGGGGTCGGATGAGGCGCGCGCGAGACCGGCGAGTGCCGCCGGTACCGCGGGCCCGTCTCTAATGATCCTTCCGCAGGTTCACCTACGGAAACCTTGTTACGACTTTTACTTCCTCTAAACGGCCGATTTCGGTCATCTTCGCGATCGCGCGACGACCCAGCCCCCGAGGGGGCCGAATAACGCGCGTCCACTCCGAAGACCTCAATGCGACCGTTCAATCGGTAGTAGCGACGGGCGGTGTGTACAAAGGGCAGGGACGTAATCAACGCGAGCTGATGACTCGCGCTTACTGGGAATTCCTCGTTCACGTGGAAAAATTGCAAGCCACGATCCCTAAGCACGAATGTGTTCAGCGGGTTACCCGGAAGCCTGTCGGCCCAGGATTGTTAAACACGCTGATTCCTTCAGTGTAGCGCGCGTGCCGGCCCAGAACATCTA
>NC_042494.1:122364870-122365664 GCF_005508785.2 Acyrthosiphon pisum
TGTTCCATTATTCCATGCGACCAGTATTCAGGGCCTTTGACGAGACGGCCGTGAAGCCGCCCCGCCAGATTCGAGCCTGTTTTTGAGCACTCTAATTTGTTCAAAGTAAACGTGTCGGCCCGCCGACGGCACTCGGTGAAGAGCACCGCGCAGCAAGATTGGAGTAGGCGGCCGCCGTCGTCGAACACCGACGGCCGCGCGACGCGTGGCCGCGCGGCGCGCCGGAAGCACGAGACACGTGTCCGCCTGCCGACAATACGTCCGGCCGACGTGCCGGTAACTAACACCCCGAGACGGCTGACGAGCGCGACGGCGACCGCGCCGACGGGACACGTGGTCCCGCGACACGGCCGGCCGCGACACGACGGACCGCCAGGGTGGTCCGGCACCGTCCAGACACAGATCCGACTACGAGCTTTTTAACCGCAACAACTTTAATATACGCTATTGGAGCTGGAATTACCGCGGCTGCTGGCACCAGACTTGCCCTCCAATTGATCCTCGTTTAAAGGTTTTAAAGTGTTCTCATTCCGATTACGGGGCCTCGGATGAGTCCCGTATCGTTATTTTTCGTCACTACCTCCCCGTTCCGGGAGTGGGTAATTTGCGCGCCTGCTGCCTTCCTTGGATGTGGTAGCCGTTTCTCAGGCTCCCTCTCCGGAATCGAACCCTGATTCCCCGTTACCCGTTACCACCATGGTAGGCATGGAACCTACCATCGACAGTTGATAAGGCAGACATTTGAAAAGATGCGTCGCCGGTACGGAGACCGTGCGATCAGCTCGAAGTTATTC
>NC_042494.1:122367701-122369104 GCF_005508785.2 Acyrthosiphon pisum
GCACCCGAATCCGCTCCGGGGACGCCGCCGCCGTCCGACCGTGCACTCTGCCCGTCGGTCGTCGACGCGCCCGCGTGACTATCGAATACCCGGTACCGGGGCTCCGAGACCCCGTAACGTGTTCGGCGCACGCCACCGACGACCGCCCGCGGTATACCGTCCGCTGCCGAAATCATTTTTTTTTTTCACCTCGAACACCGCCCGTCGAACGCCGACCAATTTATCCTAAGTCCATGCACGGCACAGTGGCACCCGAATCCGCTCCGGGGACGCCGCCGCCGTCCGACCGGCACTCTGCCCGTCGGTCGTCGACGCGCCCGCGTGACTATCGAATACCCGGTACCGGGGCTCCGACACCCCGTAACGTGTTCGGCGCACGCCACCGACGACCGCCCGCGGTATACCGTCCGCTGCCGAAATCATTTTTTTTTTTCACCTCGAACACCGCCCGTCGAACGCCGACCAATTTATCCTAAGTCCATGCACGGCACAGTGGCACCCGAATCCGCTCCGGGGACGCCGCCGCCGTCCGACCGGCACTCTGCCCGTCGGTCGTCGACGCGCCCCGCGTGACTATCGAATACCCGGTACCGGGGCTCCGAGACCCCGTAAACGTGTTCGGCGCACGCCACCGACGACCGCCCGCGGTGTACCGTCCGCTGCCGAAATCATTTTTTTTTTTTCACCTCGAACACCGCCCGTCGAACGCCGACCAAATTTATCCTAAGTCCATGCACGGCACAGTGGCACCCGAATCCGCTCCCGGGGAAGCCGCCGCCGTCCGACCGGCACTCTGCCCGTCGGTCGTCGACGCGCCCGCGTGACTATCGAATACCCGGTACCGGGGCTCCGAGACCCCGTAACGTGTTCGGCGCACGCCACCGACGACCGCCCGCGGTGTACCGTCCGCTGCCGAAATCATTTTTTTTTTTCACCTCGAACACCGCCCGTCGAACGCCGACCAATTTATCCTAAGTCCATGCACGGCACAGTGGCACCCGAATCCGCTCCGGGGAAGCCGCCGCCGTCCGACCGGCACTCTGCCCGTCGGTCGTCGACGCGCCCGCGTGACTATCGAATACCCGGTACCGGGGCTCCGAGACCCCGTAACGTGTTCGGCGCACGCCACCGACGACCGCCCGCGGTGTACCGTCCGCTGCCGAAATCATTTTTTTTTTCACCTCGAACACCGCCCGTCGAACGCCGACCAATTTATCCTAAGTCCATGCACGGCACAGTGGCACCCGAATCCGCTCCGGGGAAGCCGCCGCCGTCCGACCGGCACTCTGCCCGTCGGTCGTCGACGCGCCCGCGTGACTATCGAATACCCGGTACCGGGGCTCCGAGACCCCGTAAAAGTGTTCGGCGCACGCCACCGACGACCGCCCGCGGTGTACCGTCCG
>NC_042494.1:122369204-122373629 GCF_005508785.2 Acyrthosiphon pisum
GATTTGAAATAGTCTATTCTTGAATTTCGCACGACTTAAAGGCGTATGAAAAGTTATGCGACTTTAAAAAGTGTGGGTCTAACCACTCGCCAAGAGTTGTCGTATACGATGTCGTGCATTGATTGTATTTTTAATTATGATAACGGCTAATCCGACATTGTACGTAATGGTTATAATACTTATTACTTAACTAAGTCTTACAAATTGAATTATTCGTTTTTTATTAAAACTAATTACATATTTTACTTTATTAACTATGGCGAATGACGACGAAATGGCTTATTTATTCGCAATCCAAAATCAGCAAAATCAAATTAATTTTCAACCTAACCCAAGAACTGTTAATAATAATATCATAAACTCATTTGAACTTACAGATTCGGCATTTATTAAAAACTATAGACTTACAAAAAATTTAGCTAATTCATTAATTCAAGAACTTAGTCCTTTTCTTAAGTCACCGAAAAGATCTTCAGATTTAGATGTATCAACAAAGGCAAGTTCGAGTTGTTAACAATTTAGGAATGGTAGTAGTTTAATGTAATATTAGATTAGGTATTTAGGTAGATTACTTATTACATAAATAATTATATTAAAGCAATTATTAAGAGAAAGAAGAATCGAGTTTTGTTCATTTTGAGTTTAATAATTAACTACCTATTACCAAAATTAAATGTTTTAAATCTTGACACTTCTTTGCAGTGGCGCCACTATATCACTAAATCATGGAGAGGGCTATCCTTGTCTATAGCCCCACCTCAATATTACCTATACCAAGGATGAAATATTTTTTTTGGTAGGGTTATGAGTAAGTTTGGTCTCCCTCTAGTTTCACTTATGATTCTTTGTCAGGCAGTATTTTATATTGGGCTCAAAAGACGATAAAATATGTGTTGAAATTCTCTTAATAATACTATTGAAAATTCATATTTCATAAATTAGTTAGTAGTTATATATTTTTTTCAGGTTTTAGTTGCCTTAAACTTTTTTGCCACTGGTAGCTACCAGACTCCAGTTGGTAATAGTAGATTTACCTCAGTTTCCCAAAGTTCTGTGTCTCGTTGCATTGAAGAAGTCACATCTGCATTAAATACTGATGATGTATTTGGGAAATGGGTAAAATTTCCTAGTAGCTTAAGAGAACTTAGAAAAGTTCGAAATGAGTAAGCTCTTTTATAAATTAAATTTGAATAATCATTTGAACAATTGTTTTTTCATAGCCAAAACAATGAAGCACATAGAATAGGGTTCAGTTATAAAATTAATTTCGCATTTTTATATTTTAAATTGGTCCATAAAATTGTCATCTTATAATTTCTAAAAAATAGCAATATTTGTTTTTAAAAGCCATATGAGATATAATATAGAAAAATCAATTAATTTTGTACACCTCATTCTATGAAATTTGTATTGAGAATAATATGATTAATTTGTACAAGTATATTTATATACATTTCAGATTTTATGAGACTACAGGTATTCAGGGTTGTATTGGATGTATTGATTGTACCCATGTAGCAATTGTGCCACCAATTAAAGATCCTTTAAATGCTCATTCTGAATATATTTATGTTAACCGAAAAGGATACCACTCTATTAATGTGCAATTGGTTAAGTATACATTTAGAAAGTGAATAATTGTGTGTGATAATAATAAAGTGAATATTTTTCCAAAGATATGTGATTCTAAACTTAGAATTTTGAATGTAAATGCTCTGTTCCCTGGATCAACGAATGATTCATATATATGGAATAACTGTGATATACTCCCAATATTGGAACAAATTTATCGGAATGGCCAACAAGGATATTTTTTATTAGGTATTTTTCGTTCAACTGCTTATTACTTAGTTTTGATTAGGATTCAGGTGTATCTTTTATTTGCTGAATATTGTGGTTTGAATTTAAAACTAAATATAAAAGTATGTTGACGGAAATGACTGTCTTAAGCCGGACAGACACCAATGCAACATGCCACACTTTTTGCACTGTTTTGGAATGCGCTGGAACTTACAATAAAATTTATAATCAATGATACTAATCTGTAACAACTTTCATATATTCATATAGCAATAATATAAATCATCATATTAAAACAATTGTTAATCTAAGGTGATTCTGGATATGCATTAAGACCATGGTTGCTAACACCTATTAATGACCCAGTAACTGATGTTGAGCAGTATTACAACAAAATACAAATGACAACGCGAAGTGCAGTAGAGAGATGTAATGGTGTTCTAAAAATGAGATTTAGGTAAGCCTTAAAATAAATAAAATATTTAAATGCAACAACAAATAGTAATATTACTCTTAATGCTATTACATAATATATTTAGGTGTCTTTTAAAACATAGATTTCTTCATTACCACCCTGAAAAATGCACGAAAATTATAAACGCATGTACAGTATTACACAATATGTGTATAATACATAATGTTGAACTGCCGGTAGAAGAAGGCCCAACAAATATAGAAATGGGTATAATTCAACATTCAAATCACCAAAATAATGGTCAGCATTTTGGAGGAAATGATTTGTTGCTAGGTAGACAAACACGATCAGTGGTTGCAAATTATTTGTATAGAAATAGACGGCATTAGATACCTAAAAGCATATTTAAAGTTGTATTATAATTGTATGTTTAAATAATACAAATAGATTTAAATAAACAAGTAAATTGTTAATTTCAATACTTACTCTATATATGTAAACTACTTAATTAATAATACTTTATAAACAAATGTTGAGTCATTGAAAACATTTTAAATTTATTACTCTTTAAGATTTTGAAATTATAAACTAATATTATTCCTACATGTAAATGAATGTTTTTAATGTATAATAATTTTAAGAAATATTACTTTTATACAAAACCTGTTTCTTTTAAATGAAAAATAAAAATAAATAGTAGTAGGTAAATATGTACGTATGTCTTATAAGAATTTATTAAATGAATATTAAGGTTATTAAAAAAAAAAATTAAATATTTTTATTGACGAGTGCGTCTGCTATGCAGCTTAAAATGTCATTTTTTTTTTTGCATTAATTCCAATTTTTCTTTATAGTATTGAGCTTTCATAGCCAATTTTTTTTCCCCCAGATTAGCCAGTCGTGTTGCAGCATCGTTACTCTCATCAAGTCTTTTTTCTGTTGATGCCCTTTTTGATTTTAAAGTTGTAGTTTCTATAATAAAAAACATATTCATTTCTACTAAATCATAATATAAGATAATAAAATATTTTATAAAAGACATAGTATTTTAGAAATTACAAAATTAATATTACTCAAGATATATGATATTGAGTTGAATCAGTGGCGCAACCAGGGGGGTGGTCCCCGGGTCCAGACCCCCCACCTTGAGCCATACCTATAATGGGCGATAAAAGATAAATTATTCTTTTATTTAATTTAAAATAATAAAATAAGTATGGACCCCCCCCCCTTAAAAAAATTCTGGTTGCGCTACTGAGTTGAATAATACAGTTGACTGTATTACTTGTAGTATTAAAATGTATAAAGCAATACTTATGGTGAAATATTTGAAATATAAGAAAAGAAACTGTTAAAGGAAATTTAAGGAAAATTGAATGGTTAAGCTAACAACAGCTCTTACAGGAAAATTGATTTTGAACATACTTTTGATTGGATCATTAATGGAATTGATGTTAGGATTTGGAAGAGGAGATGAGGTACCAAATGGAATGGAATTTTCTTCCTGTAGCAAAACTTCACTCATATCAACTGTGACAATATTGTCATCAAGTTGTTGTGTCCCTAAATCAGAGTCATCGTCAAACGCAAAATAAGCTTTAGAAGCGTTGCTCGATGTGTGACCAGAAATGCTAGTTGGGTTGATCAGCTCCAACGTATCATTTTCAACCACAGAAAGGCTAGAGCAAGGAGTGTTTAGACCAGTTTTCCTCATATCTGCACGAATCATCGAATGTTTTGATTTTGTCTTAGTACGATTGTCTTGAAATGTCTGAAATACAATACAAAAGATTGTTGAAACACCAACTACATTTTAAAGTAAGCACTCACTTTACGCCATTTGTTCCAACTTTTAACAGCCCCGGGCATGGCATTTAATGATTCGGCAATAATTTCCCATCGTTTTTGAGCAATCTTAAAGGTGAACGTACTACTAAACTTACCACTTAGTAGTTGTGGATCGACCTTTAAAAAACCGTTCAAAGCAATCATTTGGTCGGTGGTTGCTCGGCCTGAAATTTCTGTAGAGACTTTCGACATTGCGTAAAGATATATAAATATTAAAAAAATATTCAATATTTCAAACTCCGAGTTCCAACAATATTATAAAATATGAACATAAAGTAAACGGCATAAAAGTATACAACAGCCTATAGACTATAGAGTAAAACCATTAAACCATATCACACTATCAAGTTTTTAGTTCTTAT
>NC_042494.1:122373679-122380527 GCF_005508785.2 Acyrthosiphon pisum
TCCTTGGCTTCATGAGGTGTCGAGTCAGCGCTACGAGGAGGTCACACAGTGCCATCTTTGCTAAGATATGGGCATCTGCTACAAGTGCCTGGAAAAAGATTGCGTCTGTGCCCATTGCGGGCGGAAGGCTCACAAAGCGGCTGACTGTCCCGCTACCGAAGCAGATCCCGTGTGCATTAACTGTAGAGGTAAGCACAGTGCCAGGGACAAGACATGCTCTGCAAGGACGGCTTTCCTGGTCAACCAGGTCAGGAGGACTGATTATGGGAAGTCGCAATGAGCGCCCATCCCCCCCTCAAGATTGTGCAGCTAAACATGGGGAGAGCGGCCGCGGTCAACGACCAGCTTTTGGCCTACTGCCAGGAATCGGGAGTGGATATAGCCATGGTCCAAGAGCCTTACACTAATAGGGGCACACTCACGGGTTTCGAGACAGCCCCGATAAGGGGTTACCTTTCTAAGGGCACACGACGAAGAGGATAGTTTCAGCTGATAATGTAAGATACCTGGGAATACGGTTAGACCAGAAGAAGTCGTTTATGCCACACTTTGAGGCTTTACAAAGCTCGTCTGAGACCCTGTTCTCGAGATTAAGAGGAACCATAGGCGCAGGTTGGGGACTCAGGACAGAGAACATCATGATCCTCTATCACGGCGTTTTCGTGCCAAAGATCGCCTACGGTTCGCAATTCTGGGTCCATAAAATAAAGACACTACAGATGATCAAAAACTTTGGCTCCATCCAGAGTTAGAGCACTGCTTGGTATGACCAGTGCATACAATACCACTTCGACGGACGCCTTACAGGTGCTAGCGGGAGTCCCACCACTGGATATAGAGATCCATTGGCTGGTGCACAAAGCCGAGGTTGCTTTGCTCCCGGCACCATTGAGAAACGAAACACTAAAGGCCAAGAGAGAAACTTTGCTGGATGAGTGGCAAACAAGATGGTCGAACTCGATCAAGGGCAGGTGGACCTTTCGGTTTTTCCCCGACGTCAGAGCAAGACTACTGCTACCCCTCTCCCTGGGTCACGAAGTGGTGCAGTTCATGTCTGGCCACGGAAACTTCCGAACCAAACTAGCGAGCTTCAACTTACAACCAGTTTCGAGGTGCGCATGTGGCATGGGGGAAGAGTTTGTGGACCATGTGCTGTATAGCTGTACCCTGCACGCAGAACACAGGGCTATACTGGAACTCGTGGTACTTAGAGCAGGTCACTTATGGCCGTGCGATCCGGCCACGTTGGTTTCCACTTCCAAGCTTTATACGGCGCTAGTAAGATTCTCCAAAACAGCTGCTTACATGGAACGCCCATGAGGTGGAGAAACACCAGGACGGATAAGACACTCTGGGCGCCAGAGTGCCAAACCCCGCATGTGTTCTGAACGAGTGTCAAGGTGAGAGATGGCAGAAGCGGTTCACATGTGGGGCCGTCCTGAGGGGACACTCGTTAGGACGCGGGCGGCGCTAACGCGGACAACAGAGTCTCGGAAAACCGGAGGCGCCGCGGTGGCCGAAAGCCCAGGTGAGTAGGCCACACCTACATCGGGCCCTGTGTCTGGGGCCATGGGAGAATACAGACACAGTCTACCCCGCTTGTCGTATGAGGCGACTAAAGGGGTTGGGTTGCTACCTACGCAGCGCGGGCGAGCGCCTGCGGTAAAGGCCCACCAAGAGCCTGACGAGTCAGCAAATCTTGGGAGACCGGGCGTGCCCTGTCGAACATCCCACCGACGATGTCCTACCTAACAGGGGTGAGGTCGGTACCACGGGAAGGGGGGAGCCCCACTGTCCGAGTTCTGCCGGGGCCACTGCCCTCCTACTCTGGGCGCGTGGCGGCATGCCGCCGGGCGCCCAGTGCCGAATTGGTTTCGTGGTGGCAGTAGCAGGCGCTACCGCGTGGTTAAAGCCAAGGCTGGCAGGTGAAGGTCTTTAGTGAACGGCTGTACCGTCGTAAGTGCGAGAGCATCCCCGGCGTTGCAGTTTCTCCTGGGCACCCAGCTGATCTACCGTTGGACAAAATTAGCGGAGGTTGCCCGTAACCAAAAACGGGAAGTGACGGGATAGGTCACGACCTCACCAGAGGTGGCACACGGTGACTCCAGACCTGTGCTTCGGCCCCGGTGCTGGTGATCCTTAGATGACACGCTCGCGGCACGGGCGCTTCGGCGCCCCTGCACGGGTGAACCTCCATGGCTCGTAACTAGCGCACAGCGCTAACATACGGTCCATGGTTGTAGCCGCAAGGCATCAAACCGAGGATACCCTATGTCCCTATCTACTAGTGTCCACTTTACAGTGGAGTCCGTCAGACGTGTGTTGCTACAGTTGATCGCGCTCCGAGGGGCGCCCTCTAGCGGTTTTCCACGGCATACGAGCTAAGTCGGTGAGTTCTTGCAAATTTTTTGTGTTTTCAGTTCGAGCCAGTGCATAATAAGTTCGCGTACAGACCGGTGCCGGTTTTGAGTCGGTCTGTCCAAAACCCCCTCTGTGGGGACCGTTTTTGTGTCCGCCCATAAGGTTTACACGGCCGCCTTGTGGTAATAGCTGGTATTTGCCGAGCGATTTTTGGATTTTCGTCAGTTACGAGACCAGGCGTCAAGAGCCTGACGACGTGAGTTCGGACATTACATAATCGTCTATTTTTGTGTATCATAGCCCCCACTTAGTGGCTGGTATAGGTAGTATACCACCCCCTCCACCTTTCTTTGTGCAGCCATATCTCCGTAAGTTTTATACGGATCAAGTCGGGACCAAGGGGGAACCCAGTTTCTTGGGGTACCGCGTGCATACCCGTTATCGGGAACAAAGCCCCCACCCCCCCCTGTTTTGAGTTAAGTATAACTCGGCGGTAAATAGTGGTAGAGTCGTAGGGGCAACGCCAACCTATCCTCCAGAGATAGGGCCAAAATTTTCCACATTAGGGAACGGGGCACCCCCCCCCCCTTTTTGAGTTTTGATTTTTCGATTGGAAATCGGTTCATCAGTACCATAGGACCTTCCCCCCCACTGGGAAACTCGGGGTTTCAAATTTAACCCCCACGAAAGGGGTGACAAAAAATCGAGTGTCCTCCAAAATGGAGGATATGGAGGATAGCCAGGATCCAGGTTCGCCGGTGCAAGGCACCAGCTACCAGCCGCCCAGCTCTCCCTTGTCATCAGGGGAATCACCAGAGCATAAGAAAAAGAAGGGATTACCGGACCCCGTCCCTCTGGCCCGAGAAGCGATCAATTGGATCCGCTACACCCTGGAGACAGCGGCCACGAAGAAAACAAACATGCCGGTGGAGACCCAGCGGTCCATGTTTGACAAGTTAAAAACTTTGGACTCGGCGATTCATGACATGGTCATCATGAACCTACAGCTCGCAAGCCAGCTGGAGGAATCGAGGAGGTCGGCAGAAATTTGCGTGGGGGCAGCAGCCGCTCAATTCGGGACTGAGCTCCGGCTAAGGGAAGTCGCCCACGAGCAAACCCTTGAGGCCGTCGTTGCAAGGTATGCAGAAAGGGAAGCGCTGCGCCTACATGAGTTGGAGAAGAGAGGTCCTCCCCCAGAGCAGGTTGCCATGCAGGAGGTTCCTGCTGAGACCTTTGCCCAGGTGACAAGAGCCGCCAGGCCGGCTAAAACAAATCCTGGGCGTAAACCGGACCGTTCAGTGTCCAGGGCAGCAAATAGGAACAAGGCACTCAAGGAGGCAAAACAAACGGAGCACATTCCGGCGTACATAATCAAATCTTGCGGTGGGAAAGACCCAAAGGAGGTACGGAGCGTCGTATGGAGCAAAGTGGCTAGTCAAAATATACAGCCCAAGTGCCACTCTATAATAGCTAAAGATGGTAGGGTCATCATTAAGCCAATGAACCGTGAAACGGCGGATATATTGAAGTCCCTATCTAAGTCCTCGTCCCTCATCGTGGAAGACAGCCCCCGATGGCCCAGGGTTATGTTTAGGGGAGTCCAAACGGACATCAGGTCTGAGGACCTGCAGAGTTCCATTGTCAGCCAGAATGCTCACCTAAACATCGACGAGGACACGACAGACGAGATCCTGAGGCCAATCTTTAAACAGGGTAAACGAGATATGGACACAACAAACTGGGTCATGGAGGTCAACCCAAGATACTATGACAGGTTTGAGGATGCTATAGTTTATATAGGATTCATGAGGTGTAAGGTAGCCGCATACGAGGAGGTGACCCAATGTCATGTCTGCCTAAAGTACGGGCACCCAGCCTCGAAGTGCCAAGAGAAGGAGCCGAGGTCCACGCACTGCTCCAGAGCAGGTCATAAAGCAGCGGATTGTCCAGCTGCGGAGGGTGACCCCACTTGTGCTAATTGTAGGGGAAAGCACAATGCTCGTGACAAAACCTGTTCGGCAAGGACCGCGTTCCTTCTGGGGAGGGCCAAGAGGACCGACTACGGGGTTACGCAATGAGCGCCCAACCACTCACCATTGTGCAGCTAAATATGGGCAGGGCCTCAGCAGTCAGTGATCTACTGCTGGAATTTTGCCAAAATAATGAGGTCGATGTCGCTCTGGTACAGGAGCCCTATACAAACAGAGGTAGGCTGGTGGGATTTGAGGTCGCTCCTTTTAGGTGCTACCTATCGAAACCTACGAGGAGAAGAGGAGGCCTACTGCATTTGGACCATGGTGCCGCAATCATAGTCTTTAACCCAAACCTAGTTGTTGCGGCTAGGGACTCGGACCTTATTGAAAACTTTGTTTCAATTGACATAGATTGCGCGGCTGATGGGATTATCACCATGATAAGTGGCTATTTTAAGTTCAGGGTCCCAACAGCGATTCATGTAGAGGTACTGGATCGCATCTTTCAATCCACAACTAACGAGGTTTTGATTGCCCTAGATGCTAACGCTTTTTCAACCAGGTGGTTCAGTCGTATAAACGACAGACGTGGGGAAACCCTGACCACCTGGCTCGATGAGCATGACCTACACACAGTTAACACTCGGAGCCCGTTCACGACTTTCAACGGACCCAGAGGGAGGACAAATATTGACGTGACAATTTTCGGCCAGAGTTTGCTGGGAAAAATTGGTGATTGGAAGGTCGTCCCGGATGTCACCACGAGTGACCATCAAGTGTTAATGTACACTCTGCATCTGCAGCGAAGGCAATTCATCCACCGAACTACCAGATTTAATCTAGATCAAAGACAACGAGATGCGTTTGTGCAGGAGTTCGCACGTGCTACAACGCAGAGAGATGATGAACATGAAAACCTGGACAGTAAGGCGCAACACCTGCATGAGGACATCACGGTGGCGGCCGAGTTATTTGCCCCAAGGAGAAACCCCAGGAAGAAGGTGGTCCCTCCTTGGTGGTCTCCGGAGTTGACCAGACTCAGAAAGGAGGTTCGGAACGCTTCAAGGCGGTGCAGGCAGACCGGGGACCGTGTAGTGTACAATACCAGAAGAAACGAATATACCCAGCTGCTTAGGTCAAGTAAGGTAGCTTCTTGGAGGAGGTTCTGCACCCTAGAGGGGAAAAACCCCTGGGGGAAGTTATATCGATGGATGAAGGGTAATAAGGCAACGGTAGCTATTGGGCTCATTAAACGTGCTGATGGATCATTATGCCAGGACATTGATGAATCAGTGACCACTCTTCTGAATGTGTTGATTCCAAATGACCCAACGCGCCCGGTTGGGGTCCGCACAGAAGCAGTGACTGGGAATCTCAACCCAATTGCGTGTCCAGAACTGAAGGCACTGGCTTGGACTATCGCTCCAAATAGGGCACCAGGCACGGATGGAATTACGGGGTCAATGGTGCGTGCACTCTGGCTAACGTTAGCCCCCAGACTGCTCAGTATTACAAATGAGTGCCTAGCTAGGGCTAGGTTCCCTGAGAGTTGGAAAGTTGCCCAGGTCGTACCGATCTTAAAGGGTAAAGACAGGGATGTTATGCAACCCAAATCATACAGGCCGGTTAGCCTGCTGCCGGTTCTTGGGAAGGTGATTGAGAAAGTAATAAACCTCAGGCTTCAAGAGCAAATTACCCCAAGCCTCACGGGTAGGCAATACGGTTTTACCAGGGATAGATCAACCTTTGACGCTTTCCAAAACCTACTCACATGGAGTGACCTCAGGCAAGAACGACATGTCCTGACGATTTTTCATGACATAACCGGGGCATTTGATAACCTTGAATGGACTGCACTGCAACGTGATCTACAAAGTTTGGGAGCCAGCAACCACATTAGATTACTGATTGCGGACTACCTCAGCGGCCGCACTGCGAAAATAACTATTGGCGGGGTGGAAAAGTCAGTACGGCTCACGAAAGGATGTCCGCAGGGTTCAATCCTGGGGCCAGTTCTATGGAATGTTACAATGGAGGCATTGCTAAGAGTCGTATTTCCCGAACATGTTAACATCCAAGCTTATGCGGATGATGTTGCCATGTCGGTTGCGGCACCAAACAGACGAATCCTCATCGAGCGAGCCGAAGAGGCCCTTATACCGGTGCTGGCCTGGGCCGAGGAAAGAGGCCTACAATTCTCTGCTCAAAAATCAGTGGCCATGATAACTAAGGGAGATATGGTTCCTGGTTTCACGTTGGCATTCGGTGGAGAGCGGATTGTCACGGTGGATTGTGTGAAGTACCTGGGCATCCGGCTGGATCAGAAGAGGCAATACACCGAGCACCTTGATGAAATGAAAAAGGCATCGGAGACAATTTTCACAAAAATGAGAGGGACCCTTGGATCCGGGTGGGGGATGAAAAGAGAGAACATCGCAATTCTGTACAGGGGTGTCTTCCTACCAAAAATTACGTACGGGGCTAGGTTTTGGGCACACACAACTACGAGTAACA
>NC_042494.1:122380627-122382077 GCF_005508785.2 Acyrthosiphon pisum
ATTTATATAATTTATATGTACCTACAGTGTAAATACAAATGTAGTTAATTATAAAATTAATAATAATTATGAAATTTAAAGAATAAAATAATAATATCTATAACAATTTGGCATGAGAGTAATTTTGAAAACGACTTTTTGGGTTTTTTAAATCCTGTGTATAAAAATTGCTCAAGGAGTTCATCAGTAAACATATACTTTAAGATTCTGCGGACATTACGTTCAACTGTATTGGAGTTCATAAGCGACATTTTATTTACCTGCAAACAAAACATAATATTATGTAATCACTGTATGGTGAAATAGTTTATAAAATGCATCCACACTATCATTCTAATAAATTAGAACTCACTAGACAACGGTTAAATGTTATCATAATCGTAATTGTTATCATTATTTTTAAGTGTTTGTTCCAATTCCTGAAGTTGTTCTTCATTTTCTAATGGCCACAAGAAACCATCATTAAATGAATCGTTTGTAATACCACTCATATTTCCAGTAGCTGCATACTTGAAATATCCATCAATTTTTTGTTCAATGTTTTGTAAGGTTGCAGCAATGCTTGTATTCATAACATCAACTGTATATCTTAATGTGACAAGTTGTTTTGTAACCAATTTTTGAAAATCTAATTAAAAAATGTATTATTTAATACTAATTTCAACCTGATTTCAAAAATTATTATTTTCTAATTTACATATTTAAAAATTACCTGCTTGATCAATCACCATTCTACTCTGTTTAACTGCAGGCTTGCGAGGAGATGCTAAAATCATAAATTTAAACAACACAATATATTATATTATATTATTATATTTCCAATTTATAATTTGTGTATTATGATGAAACTAATAGTTCATTATAATATATATTTTATAACACCACTCACTCAATGATTTTTCATTATTAAACAACTTCCTTTTATAATTTTTGCTCGGTAAATTTGTTTTACTATTGTTTACTTCAATAGCCTTTGAATTTCCTTAAAAAAAATAGGACGCCTATAAAATTCCGGAAATATAACAGCAGGAGAGTAATAATTGAGGAACTCAAATTCCGGACTATAAAATTAATAGAAATTAATATGTTAAGTATACAAACCGAATTGAAATCTAAGTTTACAGAATGTAATCTTGAGGAAAAAAAGTAAGACGGAACGAAAATGAATTGGAATTAAATATAGATGAACGTAAAACGCCCGGAAACCAAAATTCAGGGATGCCAATAAAATCCCGGAAAAAAATTCGCTGGAATTATGAAATCACAGAACGTAATGTAACCGTATTATTGAATTGAAAGAATTAAAAATATATTGAAAACAAAATCCCAGACCGTAAAATACACGGAATTAATATATATTGACTGTAATTTGTTTGGAACTTAAAACTAATGAACAAAATAAAAAAAGGAAAATTAAATTGAAGAATTCAAATTCTGGACTGTAAAATTA
>NC_042494.1:122382127-122383827 GCF_005508785.2 Acyrthosiphon pisum
GCCAACGTGAAACCAGGAACCATATCACCCTTTGTTATCATGGCCACTGATTTTTGCGCGGTGAATTGTAGGCCTCTTTCCTCGGCCCAGGCCAGCACCGGTATAAGGGCCTCTTCGGCTCGCTCGATGAGGATTCGTCTGTTTGGTGCCGCAACCGACATGGCAATGTCATCCGCATAAGCTTGGATGTTCGGGAAATTCTACTCTTAGCAATGCCTCCATTGTAACGTTCCATAGAACTGGCCCCAGGATTGAACCCTGCGGACACCCTTTCGTGAGCCGTACTGACTTTTCCACCCCTCCAATGGTTATTTTCGCAGTGCGGCCGCTGAGGTAGTCCGCAATCAGTGATCTGATGTGATTGCTGGCTCCCAGACTTTGTAGATCACGTTGCAGTGCGGTCCATTCAAGGTTATCAAATGCCCCAGTGATGTCAAGGAAAATCGTCAGGACATGTCTTTCTTGTCTGAGGTCATTCCATGTGAGTAGGTTTTGGAAAGCGTCGAAAGGTGATCTATTCCTGGTAAAACCGTATTGCCTACCCGTGAGGCTTGGGGTAATTTGCTCTTGAAGCCTGAGGTTAATTGCTTTCTCAATCACCTTCCCAAGAACCGGCAGCAGGCTGACCGGCCTGTATGATTTGGGTTGCATAACGTCCCTGTCTTTGCCCTTTAAGATTGGTACGACCTGGGCAACTTTCCAGCTCTCAGGGAACCTAGCCCTGGCTAGGCACTCATTTGTGATACAGAGCAGCCTGGGGGCTAACGTTGGCCAGAGTGCACGCACCATTGACCTCGTGATTCCATCCGTGCCTGGTGCCCTATTTGGAGCGATGGTCCAAGCCAGTGCTTTCAGTTCTGGACACGAAAATGGGTTGAGATTCCCAGTCACTGCTTCTGTGCGTGCCCCGACCGGTCGCGTTGGGTCATTTGGGATCAACACGTTTAGAAGAGTGGTCACTGACTCATCAATGTCCTGGCATAATGATCCATCAGCACGTTTAATGAGCCCAATAGCTACCGGTGCCTTATTTCCCTTCATCCAACGATATAACTTCCCCCAGGGGTTTTTCCCCTCTAGGGTGCAGAACCTCCTCCAAGAAGCTACCTTACTTGACCTAAGCAGCTGGGTATATTCATTTCTTTTAGAATTGTACACTACACGGTCTCCGGTCTGCCTGCACCGCCTTGAAGCGATCCGAACCTCCTTTCTGAGTCTGGTCAACTGCGGGGACCACCTTCTTCCTGGGGTTTCTCCTTGGGGCAAATAACTCGGCCGCCGCCGTGATATCCTCATGCAGGTGTTGCGCCTTACTGTCCAGGCTTTCATGTTCATCGTCTCTCAGCGTTGTGGCACGTACGAACTCTAGCACGAACGCATCTCGTTTTCTTTGGTCTAGATTGAATCTGGTAGTCCTGTGGACGAATTGCCTTAGCTGCAGATGCAGAGTGTACATTAAAACTCGATGGTCACTCGTGGTGACATCCGGGACGACCTTCCAATCAACAATTTTTCCCAGCAAACTCTGGCCGCAAATTGTCACGTCAATATTTGTCCTCCCTCTGGGTCCGTTGAAAGTCGTGAACTGGCTCCGAGTGTTGACTGTGTGTAGGTCGTGTTCATCGAGCCAGGTGGTCAGGGTTTCCCCGCGTCTGTCGTTTATACGACTGAACCACCTGATTGAAAAAGCGTTTGCATCT
>NC_042494.1:122384290-122385942 GCF_005508785.2 Acyrthosiphon pisum
GTTAAGCTAACGGCATAAAACGTGAACTGCTGAGCGTAAATTTGGTATGTTCCGCGTTTGTAAGACGGAGACAACAAATGCGGGTGTGGCGTCCTCTTAATGTATTTTAGTATAACAGTTACCTAGTTATATTAGGTAATTATAGTATTTACGTTATTGTAGCAATAGTAGGTACAGTGTAAACAGTCAAGGTTGTATCTGAGGGTCCAGAGGGTCTGGACCCCACTCCCGAAATTTCTTCAATTTGTCTTATTTTTAACCAAACTATAAACCAAATATCAAAACCTAAATTCAATAAAATTACAATAGACATGATTAGAACCTTCCCTCCCTCCAAAAAAAAAAAAAACCATGGATACAGCCTTGTATACAGTATAGTAGGTAATGTATATTGTATAATATATAATCCTATGTAGGTATATAGTAAAATATTATTAAATACATGACATAATATGGATTGAATGAAAATATATGGATGTCAGATGTTGGTTAAACAATGGTCATGATATCCCGAACATCCATAAATAAATATTAGAAACAATAGGCCTCATCCTGACCTTTAAAAATGATTAATAATAATTAATAGTCACTGAGAACTTAGAGTAAAAACGCTGAAACCGCTAAGTTACAAAACATATAGGTATTTAATTTAATTTACTTGTAGAAACGCATCTTCTGTTCCCACGAATTGTTGATACTTTACATCATATTCAGGTCTAATTCTAGTGTCTGATACAACGTCAATAGCTTCTGGAGCAGCTACGATCTCTTCATCTTGCCATATGTTCTTAGCTCTCTCTTCGTCCGACTGTATTACCTCGATTTTTTTTTGATTTTTTTCTTCAGTTTTTTTTATAGATTCAGTTGTCAAGATTGTTGTGTCTTTTCCTGTTTTTGACCTACCTATTTAAATTATGAACCGTAATTAAGATGTAACATATAACTTAAGACCCAATATTGCAACCTTTGATATTCAGTAAATTAAAAATGTACACGAATCGGACTAATTACCTACTGTCTTACCATTTAATTTTATATTGCAATTTTTGCAATATTTGTATTCTTCATAAGACAAACTATACAAATTTGTATAAAAGTCGCTACAAAAGTTTTAAATTGTATTTTATTGATTTTAAATAGTCATCTTAATTTTTTTAGAGGTTATGGCAGGAAATCAAAATGTTAATTTTATATATAACGTCAATATGTTTAAATTATTTAAAATATACACTAATAACAATTGTAGATGTTGAACGTACCTTTTCATTTTATAAACATACATTGAGTAATAGACGATACAATTTTCAAGAACACAATTTAAAAATGTATATTATTATACATTTTAATTCAAAAAAATAATATATTTTTTTTATAGGCACATTTTTTTTTTATAAGCATTTGAAGTTAAAATGTTGAAAAATTTATAAAATGTTCAACTTTTATATCTAAGGCTTGAAAATTTAAAACAAGGGCCAATGAAAAACCGTATAAAAATTAAATTTATATTTTTTGCACTAGACGCAACTTTTATACTTATTAGTTATTATATATTAATATCATGTATGACTGATGTATATGCTCTTGATACATTGTTACAATAGCAGTTGAAAAATATTACAAATACATAGGCACAAATTTTTTTAAAAGCATTT
>NC_042494.1:122385992-122411802 GCF_005508785.2 Acyrthosiphon pisum
ACTTATTATAGATCAATTTTTTTTAATACTATAGATAAGTATACCTTTAATAGGTATGTCTAATATCTAAACTGACAAACCGTCTCCGCTCAGAATCGTTTTTCTTATACAGTGATATTATATCATTGAATTCAAATTTAATACTATCCATTATACAGTGACCCACTTGTAACCTACTGTACAGCAGAGCGACATCTACTTACCCACCTTTTTTTTCATTACAATTTTAACATATTTTCATTGCAATTTTGACATACTTTTAGTGCAATTTTGACATATTTTTAACGCAACTATATGTGGTCTTTACATATAACATAAAAATACTGTTTAAAATATAATAAGATTTATTATTTTCATAAATTTAAAATAACACCTACTACAGATTACAGCAAAGGTTAAACTTACTGCCTATAGTGACTATTACTGTTTTTAATAAGAAGAAAGTAACTTAATTCTAAATGGCCAATGCTGTAAAATATTTCCAATTACCTACGTCATCATAATATTACTTAATGTACATAATTTTAATTTTTGTTTACGAAGAAAGACTTTACAAGGACCTTATGATAAAAAAGGCTAGTATTTTTGTTATACGTATAATACTAAAATACGTGTATAAATATATAATAAATGTACAATAAAATGTACCCAACGAGTAAATAAATACAACATCATTTTATTAGCACTTTAGTAAGAGGGCGGCATTTTCAAAATACTATATAAAATATTATATTGTTAGGGGTGGCAATATTTGATTTTGCCTAGTTCACTATTTTCGATGATCTAGTCCTGTAGCTAACTAGGTATTCTGTGCAATCAATCTCCACATCTGATAATAGAGACCCGACCTCTTGGATCTTTTGACCACATTTCATTTAAATCAAAACTTTGATACCTACAAGTCATAATGTGTGCCATGTGGTGGTGGTAAGTACTTAATTATGAAAATGCGTAAAATTAACATTTAAGTTAAATTTAATGTATATCAGGTAATCTGGTTTTAATTAGAATTAAATTTAAAATGATGTAGGTACCTGATACCTATACTACATACTATAGGGTATCTATGTTATATTATGACATTAATGTTATAACTTATAATATTTTGAACTGGGAACTAAAATTATGTGATACAATTTATAGATATAAATCCATTATTATAATTATTTATAGAATTCTCTAACACCATAATTTTTAGATTCTGAGCGGAGCGAGGAAGCTATTGGTTTTACAATGGTGTTTATTTATTTTTTATTTTTATATCCTGTCTACAAAATTTCTACCAGAAGGAGTGCTTCGATTTCAACATAATATAGTACCTTATCTTTTATCAAATTTGATCAAGATGGTACATTAGAGAGGTCATTTTCCGATTTTCTCAATAGTTATTTAATGCCACGGGAAAAACCACCGAAAAATTACGAAAAAACACTAAAAATAGGATTTTAATTTCTAACGCTTTGTTTATCACCATAGAAACGAATAAAAAAATTATAATATTGTAATATTAATTCAACTTACATGAATACATGATAAAATAAATAATAACAATATAAAATATCCAGACTGACAAACCGTCTCCGCTCAGAATCGTTTTTCTTATACAATGATATTTTATCATTGAATTCAAGTCTAATACAACCCATTATACAATGATCCACTTGTAACCTACTGTACAGCAGAGTGACATCCACTTACCTGCTTTTATTAATTTTTGAGTTTAATTTGTTGAGATATAATATTTAGTTTTACATAAGCAAGGCTTTAACACTGGCGGAGTTTCCATATACCCTTCCAGGTGAAAAAATAAAACTGGTGGAGTTTACATCAGACCTTTTCGTTACGTTTTTATCTAACCAGTATTCTGGTGGAGTTTACAATCGCCCAAATGGACATATTACAATTATTATTTATTACCATGGCTAAAAATACGAATGTATTTTCAATTCTGATTGTCTATTTTAACCTAAACCTATTAATTAAAATATAATTGAGTGATAGCCTTGGTTTTGGTTACCAAATACTAGGAAGTATCATGGCTAAATTGTTATTTAGCCATGGAATGTATCACCCAGGGCCGGCTCAAGCGAAAATAGTGAACTAGGCAAAATCAAATTTTTGCCATCCGTAACAATATAGTATTCAGTATTTTGAAAATGCCGCCCTAGGCGTGGGCGTATGTCGCCTACCCCTTGAGCCGGGCCTGGTATCACCTTAGTCGATAGTCGGGCAAAAAAGTATAACAATTATTAATCTCAATAAGCTAAAGCACGATCTGATCGTTATTTTGGGACCTGCACCTGAGTTTTTGTTTTGGCAATAAAAGATAATGCAAACTATACCTATATATTCATCACGAACTGATATCTTACTTCATATTACATAAGAGAATAATATTTTGTTCTCTAATATACGAAGTCAGATTACGTAGTAATAAAATAGTTACCCAAGTAGGTAGGTTACTACACTTACACAGTTGCACTAAAGATGATTTTGGAAGATCATCTTCGCTATCCGAAGAATTTGCAGTTGGTGGTTCCAGCATTTCACTTAATTTTTTTAAATCAATGTAATCCATGTTAATCCAATATTATTTTACAAAAATACACTTAAAAGAATAATAAGTTACTGAGATAATTTACAGTGTTATTGATAAAACAAATAATTGTATAAATACGTTGCTTAATAATTGTTGCCATGGTTTTAATTTTTATTGAAACACAAAAATGATAAGAACCACAAATAAACGCTTCATAAGCTATGATAACTACCGTACATACCTATTTAAATATCGCTGTGTATAAGAGACCTGTATATTGTATATTTCATTATACATAGGCGCAAATTGAGGACGTCCGACATACAATTTTAAAATGATATATTGCAATGTTCTACTTGCCTTTAAGAGGACGTGATACCCGCATGTGTTGTCTCCGTCTTACAAGTGCATAACATAGCAAATTATACGCGAAGCAGAACACGTGTAGCTCCGTTAGTTTAAAAATTAAAGTAAATTGACCTCTTATAAAATCTAAAGGTAAGATTATTATCTAGACAACCTCATGGGCTTTTTATTATATTTTAATTTTAAAGCGAGCTATGAGTATTTTAAAATTGTAAATTATTTGTGCATTTTAAAGTAGGGGAAAGGTGTCCAAAGCGGCCACCTTAAGGTTCAACACAGTGTCACACTTTAGGAATTTATTTTTTTTTTTATGAAACCTTCAAGGGTTGTCTAGTTAAACTTGTCAGGAATCATAATTTTCAACCAGAGACTATTTTAAACAAATAAATAAAAAGTTATTTTCATTTTTTTAAAAAGTTCGAAATTGCTCACTTTGCCCACCTAGGTGTTAAAAGTGGTCAGTCTATGTCCATTTCGACCACCGGTTTAAAATTTCTATTATTATTCATTATTTCATAATATTATCATAAATATATATATATATAATATAACTTATATTATATTCTTACACTTTTCTTTGATAAATAAGTAACTTCAGTTCAAGCTTTGGGTCTCGCTAACATGGTTAAGCAGTAATTTAGTTTATAGAAGACTTTTTAGTTTCCTCTGATATAATAACTACAGCAAAAATTAATTTACATGCATAAACAATTATAATTAGTAAATAAATATAGTCAAAAAAATATTTGAAGTATGGGTAAATTTGTGACCATAGTGACCACTTTGCCCTTTTAATATTGTTTAATTTACTATTTAAAAAAAAAATTATTCCTATCAACTAATTAAACCTAAGCTAATTCTATAATATATAAAAACTTATGTAGATTTCGAAAAAAAATAATTTGAGTATATTAATTACTATGTTTATAAAATATAATTATTTATTCAGAGCACTTATCTTACATCAACAGCATCCAAAAATGATTTTTTTTTTTAAACGGAAACGGTAAATTCTATCATCAATAGTCGTTTATCAGTTGATAAATATGATAACAATGAACCAATACACGTGATAAAACCAACTGTTTATTTATTTACGACAGAATAATAAGACATGACCACTTTACCCGCTATGGCCACTTTGTACACCTTTCCCCTACTTATAACTCGCTTAAAAATTAAAATATAATAAAAAGCTCATGAGGTTGTCTAGATAATAATCTTACCTTTAGATTTTATAAGAGGTCAATTTACTCTAATTTTTAAACTAACGGAGCTACACGTGTTCTGCTTTGCGTATAATTTGCTATGTTATGCACTTGTAAGACGGAGACAACACGTCATGCGGGTATCACGTCCTCTTAATATATTCAGCAACCCCGAGTCAAAATTTGAAATTGCGCTTATGGGTTATAGGTAGATTACTATTTACTACCATCACGGATATAGATACTATATATACTAGTATCTATATCCGTGACTACCATAGATTAATAAGTACTATATACAAGAAGTTAGTGACTACATACAATAAACTCGAGACATTGTGAATTTAGGTGACGCGAAATCCTAGGCTCTTATAAACAAAACAAATGCACAATCTTAGTATAATATAATATTTCTATCGACTATCACAGTTGATGAGTAGCCAGAAGTTAATATTGTACATTACAACCTGCCAATATTACTGTACCTGTTGTAGAACCTAACAAAAATTGAATTACCTACTCACTTATTCTATCTATTGGCAAATCATACGGTCGTAATTATATATTCAAATATTCAATATTGTAAAATAATTTGTATATTTGTAAATATAAATTACGTAATGAATATTTAACAATTTAAAACGCATAAAACCCATTATCTAACAAAAATAATAATTTTTGGTGCGATTAAAATATTCATAACTATAAAAACCATAGATATATACAACAAACTAGATAGCCGTCTCCTTCTTGTCATGGAAGTCGGCCGCCACCGTAGTACAAAGACGGCTATCTAGTTGTTGTATATATCTATGATAAAAACACACATTTTAGTACATTTCAGAGAAATAAGTAATAACTAATAAGTTATGCACTATATATGTAGAAATCAAGTTATATATTTTTATATCTAGCAACAGCTTAACCATTTGGATCAAATATTATATTTATTTAACTCGTATAATAATTTGTAGACAATTTTTTACATTTAAATAGGTCTATTTGGTAATATTATGATATTATCAAAAACTAATTTTATCATTTTCATCAATATGAATATCTGTTATTAAATTTACCTAAAAGAAAGATTGCACACCAAATAATATAATAAATAATTTTAGCATAGAATGATAAATAATAAGACACTAAACCACATTGTTGATTTTGTTTTTTTTTTATTTGTAAAATTAAATACAAACACGACAATAAACAGATTAATCATCACCCTTCTTGGTGACCACTTTACCTCCACGAATTCTACCAGTTCTCCTGGCGGCAATGAGACCAACCTAAAACGTAATAATAGAATAATTAGTAATTATAATTTTTAAAAAACAACACAATTATGTTATATACCTTTCTTCCTGCACTGGTTCCTCTCTTGACTGTGGATGCTTTACCAATATGTTGATGATTACCACCTCCGTGAGGATGCTCAACAGGGTTCATAGCAACACCACGTACCTTAGGCCAGCAATTACGCTTAGCCTTGTATTTGTGGTATGCACGCCCAGCCTTCAACATGGGCTTGTCAATACGTCCACCTCCAGAAACCAGACCTTTAAAATATAAATTATATACTTAGTAATAGGTTCTTTTAAAGCATAATTTTTATAGAATAATAAATTAAAAGTAAAATAAATTATCAGTCAATTGTGATGTCTACATTTATCGTAATAGATTGAATCTCAGTTACAATGTGACTTCACGAAAAAATCAGGTTTCAAATGTCTACAATTTCATCATCATTGATTCAAACCAGAAGTCTTCATAATAAATTCAAAACAAAACAATCTCAGTATAAAATATTGACTTCACTGAATATTTTCAGGTTTCAAATGTCTAAAACATCATAGATTTTAATATGCTTTGACAATAATATTATAATACTAATTTTTACATATTATTACTCAATCCAGAATTCAATAAAAATTAATTACTCTCAAGCACGCAGATTGAGATGCCACATAAATATGAAGTTTACATTGACAAGAGTATAATAAAAAATAGTGTTTTATCTAATCTCTTCTATATAATACATGAATATATTGCATTGGAAAAACATGTATAAAAGAATAATAGATTTATTAAAGATGTCGAATATTATTTTTATTACAACTTAAACCCTGTTCAATAAGTCAATAAAAATGTTTAAAGAATAAATTCAGTAACAATACATACCAATCATAGCACGGTTGTTGGATGGAATAACTTTTTTGGCGCCAGACGGTAACTTTACCCTTGTCCTTTTGGAGTCTGGATTGTGGGCAACAACGGTAGCATAATTACCGGAAGCACGAGCTAAACGGCCACGATCACCAGTTTTTTCTTCCAAATTACAGATAATTGTACCTTCAGGCATTACACCAATAGGCATAACATTACCAATGTTCAATTTTGCTAAAAAATAAACAAACAAATTAAAGAATGTCGTTAAAATAATAATTGTACAATTTATTTATTTATTTAATTACATCATACCTTTCTTTCCACAGTACAAAAATTGTCCTGTGTATACACCTTCAGGTGCAATGAATAACTCTTTTCTTGTCTTATATTTGTATGGGTCTCTAAAGTGAACAATAGCTAAAGGAGCTCCACGACCAGGATCGTGAATAATGTCCTACAACACAAAAATATTTAACTATAGATTATACTTTAATAATAATTAAAAACATGGTGCAAATTAAAGTTAAGTTAAGATAAATCTAAGTTGTTTTCAATTCAATATTATCATTTAAAGATAAGTAGTAGGTATACAATTGATAAATATACATTTTAAGGATGAAAATTAAATTGTATTCCTAAAATTGTATTATATAAATAATATGAATATAGGCATATAATTATATTAATAGTTAAAATTTAAGTATTGTTTGAAAGAACCATGCAGTGATAGAACTTCATAATCATGTATATTTAAAATTGTACTTCAATAAAAAAAAAGTAACTATAAATTTAACGCTTTTTACCTTAACGACTCCTTTGATGTAACCATATTTTTCAGAGTAGTCCAAGTTCCTGAGTTTGGGGGCGCCTTTGCGGTGTTTAGTGTGGGAACGGAAAACGCTTCCCGCACCTTTTCTCTGAGCACGAATAACCCTACCCATTATGATACCTAAAAACACAAACGCAACATGTTAATCGAATCAGTCAACAAACCAAGAGTAGAATTCAGTCCAGACAGCATAACCGGTCCAGGTATAAAAAAAATTGAATAAGTACAAGCACGTAGTGAACAGCGTTGATAAACTTACGTCAATTATTTAAAAAAGACGCGAGACACTCAATATCCCGACTATATACGCTAAAAACCCAGGGAAGGCAACTATTTACACCAGGTTCGAACACCGGTTGATGTGTTTAAACGTTGGGGAAATCAATATAAATATCGATTGCAATTCGAACTTAAGCCTAACCAAAGACGGAAGTCTGTCTGTAAAATTGGATTGGTTAGATAAATGAGGATAAAAAATTTTACTTACGCTTTACAAGATGACTACTCAAGGAACTGTTTCACGTAGGAAAGACTCGTGAAATCAAAAAAACATTGTAATCAGTGCGGACGCACACGGACGTGATGCATGCCTATGCACGCAGTGCCACCAACTTTTGGTTGTTTAGAAAAAGCTATTGAATTTAGAAAATTTTTAATTAAATCCTTCATTATAACAAATTGAAATTTAAGCCGTATGACAAATGGCTCATTTATGAGAATAGAATAATTAAAATACATATGAAATTCGAAAAAATAGCAAATTTATTTTGGTTATAACCGACGAGATGGTAACGTCGCATTCAAGGTTATCAGCTGTCTGTCTCCTTTCAATCTAGTCGGCCATTATTGGCATTTGCCATAATACTTTTCAGTACAGCGATTTAATTTTTCTACGTTCGTTTTGTTGAATTACACTCGCAAGTGCAGCAACGTATTCATCGTCGCCGATTTGTAATAATATGAGTAATGTACCCAATCAAAATGGATCAGGTCTAGAGCAGCAGGTAAGAATTTTATTTGTTCATTTCAATGTTCATCAACGGACCATCAACTAGGTTAAGATACGTGCGAATTTTCATTGTCTAGGTTACCGCCGTCTTAATATAGTGCCGCTAATTTACATCCACTGATTATCATTGAACGCTTTAAATGTATATAATGGTTCCTACAGTTTTATTGGTTTATTTTTCCAGTTTGCTGGTCTGGACTTGCAGGGCAACTCACAGCCCAGTTCGGCTCCAAGCAAGTACGTTCCACCTCATCTGAGGAACAGACCGGATAATTCCGAAGCAGTAGAACCAGGTAATTGATGTTTATTAACCGCATAATAGATAAATTGACAAATTATATTTTTACTCTTAAATTTATCAACACTTGCAATATTGTTTTCTTTGTTCTGTTCTTTGTCATAATAATTTTAATAATTTTAAACGTGATTGCATTTTTTTTGTTGACAACTACATTTAAACCAAATACAATTACACAATTTCATTATTACTAGTTAAATTACAAAAAAATAGAAACTGCCAGTTGGTTTTATACAAATTCATAGTTCAAACAAAGCTATTATAGCTATTATTTTTTCTTTAATAGTTTATAAAAATATATTGCAGCGTCTTTGGGCCATACATAATTTATTATATACTATACTTAGATTTATTTATGTATTTTTGTTATTATGTATTGATTATTAACAAATACTTAAGATATTTGTCAAGTATTAAACCATGTTAGCAAAATGTTGTAAATTATTTAAAATAACTATAATTTGATACTTGAATATATTATATAGGTATTATTTGATTTTAACAAGCCATTTTTTAATGCAGTTTTTAGAAATTTTAATTTTAGAAATGTTCTTAATTTTAATTAAATATATAGTTAAGCTTCGATAATACAAAAACCTTGGGAACTTTTTTACTGTCTGGTAAATAAACAATTTTCCCCTTTTTTCATCCATTTTTTGGGGGAATTATCCATGAGAAAAGTTTAAGTATATTGTATAACATATAATGACTCCCTACGCCTATAGGCTACGGACATTATATATGTGATATTAAAAATATATGTCAAATTAATTTTTATAGGTGCTTCTTGCGATTCGAGTAATCAAGACTCAACTATAGGTTTTCATAGTTGTTGAATGAGAATTATAATGTAGATTGGCAAAAGATAAATTAAACTACACAATACGATTAGTTAATATAAGTAAATATATCACTATAACTGAAAAAATATAACCATGAAAGGTAAATTGTGTTTCAACAGTGTAAGTACTATGGTTACAAGAAATAAGTTATTTATTCATAGACAATACTATAATGCAGTAACAACAATGTATGAAAAGCGCCTTTTAGCGACTGTATTTCCCTATTTATAAAAATACATGATCATGAGACTTAACATTAATCAATAACAATAGAATAAATATGAGATATGTAATTATGTATGATGTATTGCTTATATATTTTAACTATCCCTCTTAATTAATAATTTAATGATCCATATAAACCAAGACTATTTTTCCTAACATCATTTTCTAATCAAAGTTTTGAGAAACTATCCAAACCACTTTAGCTGGTTTGTTAATATGTCTTATCTGTACAGCCCTACAAACTATAACTGGAAAATATTTTCTATAAATATTTCCCTGATAAATTAATAAAAAATATCAATATGTTTTGTGCATTTCAGCATTTGTAAAACTGGATTTTTATATCTATCAAATAGTTGGTTGTTTATCAATGCTTAGTGTATAGGTTAAGTTTCATCTCCATTTATTATGGTGTAAATAAGTTTCATTGTCCAAATTATCCCTTTAACTGCCTCACTTTTGAATTACGTTCTCATTCAGTTAATGTTAATAATAAACAAACTATAACTCCCATCAATTACAGACATTTTTATTTTAAACAATATCTCAATATTGATCTATATGTATACACCCTGCATCTATGTCACTATACATTTATATCATTACTAAGGTTTAAACCATCATATTATTTTTATATAACATTTAATTTGTTCAACAATTTGTTCCAGTGTACCTTCAATGTATTAGATAAAAATAAACACTCCTCTCATAAATAACAGAGTGTGCAATATTTGTTATCATGGCTTGAGATAAAAACAATTAACTTCCTACTACTTGTTAATAAAGAAAAATTTCATTGGTTTAGTCTGATATAATATTTTCTAGGTCAATACTGTCCAGCCTATTGGTGTTGATAACTTCTTTGCATCAATCAAATTAAACTTATGTATAATACTGATGTGTAATCACTATAATTATTAAATATTGAAACTGTCATAAAGTAATTGTTATTATATTATAAACCTATTGTAGGTAAATAATGTATTGTAAAATAAACTATAAAACGTTTAAATTACCAACATTAACTAACCCCACTGTTAATGTTAGGCAAAAATTTAGCCTAGAAATGAATGTTATTTCACATCATAAATGTCCGAGTAAATGTCATTATAATAATAAAAACTATTAAAGTTTAACTTTAAACGTACAACAAACCACCTTGTTGGTGGTATAAAATTGACATTTGTATCATAACTAAAAGTTTATGGAAGTTAGTATTTTCATTTTAGAATTTATTCAATCATGAAAAAATTACATTTATTTATATTATACAGTATAAATTAATCTTCCAATATTATAATTGATGGTATCTGAGTGTTTTTCTGTTTATTTTGTATATTCACCTCGTTCCCCATCAAACAAAATAATAATTTAAAGTTAAAATGATAGCATATATTAATATATTTATTTTTAGCATTTAGTAAAAACAATATTGATTACTATGAGACAAAAGTGTTAACTATATAATATGATCCGTGAATGGAATTGAATGTAGGTACTAAATATATTGTCCTAAGACAATTATTTCTGTGATTCTATAAGTTAGGTAAGGTTAGACATTTATATGTTGGGTAAATTTTTATTTACAGAATATTTTCTCATAACTTAAAAAGGTATGGAAGTTAGTTCATATTTTCATTTTTGAATATATACAAATGAAAAAATGCATGTATTATATATATATATACATAATACATAAATTAAACTTCCAATATTATTATGATGGTATCTGAGTGTTTTTCTATTTGTTTTGATCATGCACCTCGTTCCCCATCAAACAAATTAATAATGTTTTGAATGTTATTAATATTAAACCTTAGATATGTTCCAAGGAAATTTCCTCAGTGAAATGCTAACATTTAAATTGAATAAAATAACATGATATTTGGTTGATAAACAGCGTAGTATCAATTGAATTTATATCTTACACTAAGATTATAAATGTGTGTACAAAATAAATTTAAAAAACTACCTAATAGGTTATTTATTTATTGATTCATAAAAGTTAATTATATTATTAATTCTATACTAATTGAGTTATAAAATATTATTTTAAAGATGTTTTTATTTTTTTGAAAACAGAAGTGAAAAATACTAGAAGTTATGAATGACTTAAAGGGGGTTAAACATTTTATGTTGAAATATACAGGGTGCTGTTATAACCTAAGACATACTTCAGCTCCACAAAACACTAAAACTTAAATTTTTAAAAAAAAAATGTAATAATTATATAATAATATAATGCATAGGTTTTTAACTATTTTGTGTTAAATAAATAATCACCTAGTATACAATCCAGTTTACCCAGTTTATATACAATTTAAGTGTAAGACATAATTTCAAAAGATATTTGTTTTTTTTCAAAATATGTTGTTTTTATTCAATTTAAATGGTGACATTTTGCTCAGGATCTTCCCTGATAATCTTTTCAAGGCTGAGATATAAACTGTTATATAAAATACTCCTTTATAAATATTTGTTAATTATGTTAGAAATTATTATACATACTGGAAAAATCTTTTTTCCTGTGGCTTTTATCCTAGATGTATCTATGTAACCATTCAACATACTATTTTATGTAAATATTATTTATAGCTACGTGTTTAATTAGATAAGCAAGCTACTTTCATGAAAAGTAGATCCCCTGTGACAAAAATATAACTGGGTGTTATTAGTTTTCCTTATCTCGTTGAATTATAAAAATGTATCAAATAATTAATCGTTATCTTTGAAGTTAAATATAAAAAAAAAACTTAATTTTTTTGTTTATTGTGTTTAAGGTTCTTAAATATAATTTTAAGTGCATTGTTCTATTTGCTCTGTATTTTAATTATTGATAAATAGTTATAGTAACAAGTTATTTTGTTTTTTTTATGTTATAGAAAGTGTTGATACAGACAGAGATTTTAACGCCCCTCGCCAACCATCAGGTTTTTTAAATTACAATTTGTCTACATTTTTTCTAATGTTGTTTTAAGTTTAACTTATAAGGATATAACAATTTTTAGGAAACGATCGCCGTGGTGGCCGAAGAGATGATTATGAAGATCGTTCCTACAATGGATCATCGAGTTCCGGTTATGGTGGCGTACGAGGCGGAGGTGGTTATAGAGGCAATTACCGCAATGATAGAGATGGCGGCGATTGGTCGCGTTTCAATCAAGGAGGCAGCAGGTGGCAAGAAGGAAACGGAGGAAGAAGGTTGATAATTTTTTATTTTAAATTAATTTCTCAACAACTATTAACAGCAATAATGATTGTAGGAGTGGAGAAAATCGTAGAGGCCGTTGGGATGAATCTAGCGCGCCTAATCAAGATTGGACAAAACCACTCCCACCTGATGAACGTTTGGAGGAGGAACTTTTTGGAAATAATAGTACAGGCATTAATTTCAAAAATTATGAAGATATTCCAGTTGAAGCAACTGGTGAAGATATACCCTCCCATATTGATACAGTAAGCTTATTATAATTAACTTCAAGAATAACATAAATTGTATCAAATTTTAACAATAATATTTTTTTCATTTTATCTTAATTGTAGTTTGACGACATTAAGCTGACAGATATTATACGCATGAATATTGCATTGACTCGTTATGATACTCCAACTCCAGTTCAAAAGTATGCTATACCGATTATTGTTGGCCGTCGTGATGTTATGGCCTGTGCCCAAACTGGATCAGGCAAAACTGCTGCATTCTTGGTTCCCATACTCAATCAGATTTATGAAAAAGGGCCGGCCGCATATAATGTTGGGCCTAAGGTTTGACAATAATCAATAATTATTTTAGAATTATTTTTAAAATGTTCTTAAAATATATGTTTAACAGCTACAGTCAAGACGTAAATATCCTCTTGGTTTAATATTAGCTCCTACTCGTGAATTAGCTACCCAAATATACGATGAAGCAAAAAAGTTTGCGTATCGTTCTAGAGTGCGTCCTTGTGTCGTGTAAGTATTTTTTATTAATTATGTAATTTGTAAAAATAATTTATTTATTATAAATATATTCTGATTACAGCTATGGTGGTTCACATGTTATGGACCAAATCCGTGATTTAGAACAGGGGTGCCATTTATTAGTGGCCACTCCTGGCCGTTTAGTGGACATGTTGGAGAGAGGTAAAATTGGGTTAGATTTTTGTCGATACTTAGTTTTGGATGAAGCTGATCGAATGTTAGATATGGGTTTTGAAACTCAAATAAGACGTATTGTTGAGAAGGATTCTATGCCTCCTCCAGGTGACAGACAAACTCTGATGTTCTCTGCAACATTCCCTAAAGAAATTCAAGTAAATGGAATAACTCATATTGAAATTATGCATTTTTTCTTATACATTTGTATCTATCTACTTACAGATGTTGGCTAGAGATTTTCTTGACAACTATATTTTCTTAGCTATTGGTCGAGTTGGATCAACATCTGAAAACATAACACAAAAAATTGTTTGGGTCGAAGACAGAAACAAAAGATCCTATTTATTAGATTTACTAAATGCTACTCCAATTAGATCAAGTTAGTATATTTAAATGTATTAATTATTTTCATTTTATAATTGTCTTATTCTTAATTACAGAACCTGCTGAGTCATTGATATTGGTGTTTGTTGAAACAAAGAAAGGCGCCGATTCTTTGGAAGAATTTTTATATTCCAACGGTTATCCAGTAACCTCTATTCATGGTGACCGAACACAGCGAGAACGTGAGGATGCATTAAAAAGTTTCCGATCAGGGAACACACCGGTCTTAGTTGCTACAGCTGTTGCAGCTAGAGGCTTAGATATACCTCATGTAACACATGTGATTAATTATGATTTACCATCAGATGTCGAGGAGTATGTGCATCGCATTGGACGTACTGGCCGTATGGGAAACTTAGGTGAGTTCTAAATACTTCTTGTATTTTATCCAAGAATTAAATAATTTAACTTAGTATATTATCAATTGGTTATCATTTTTATAAGGTTTGGCCACTTCTTTTTTCAATGACAAAAATCGCAATTTAACAAGAGACCTAATGGAATTGATAACTGAATCAAAACAGGAATTACCTGGATGGTTGGAAAGTATGGCTGTAGACTTCAGAATGAGCAGTGGAAGAAGAAGTAATGGAGCAAAAGGAGGGTATGTTTACAAATTCATACAATTTATATTATTTAAAACTAAATACTATTTCAAAGTTATTTAATTTATATCTTAAAAATTGCAGAAGTCGTTTTGGAGGTGCTGGTTTTGGTTCTCGAGATTATCGTACTACGAGCAGCATGCCACCAAGGGGTGGTAGTTCTGGTCCACCTCGTAGGGACTATGGAGGTGGCAGTAATAATGGTAATTGAGTTAATTTATACTATAGTACTTACCTAGTACTTACCACAATTGGATTTTTCATACGATTCGTAATATTAAACACTATCTATAATTAATTGTTGTTTTACTCCATAGGAGGTGGATTTTATGGTGGTGGTAATTATGGAGGATCATACAATAGTGGCGGTGCAGCTTCCAATGGAAATTCTTCTACTCAAGATTGGTGGTCTCAGTCATAAATACGCGGTAAATAAAGAATAAATCATAACTGATACATAAAAAATATATATATTATAAAGTTTAGAAAAAAAGTGAATTAAAGTTTTTTATGAATTGATATGCCTCTTACATTTAGGTTGAATGTCATTACACTATAGTTTAAATTCATTATTTATGTAAAATGTATTAATGAATTTTGATTTCAAACAAAGTATGTTTTAATTTTTTTATTTTTTATTCTAAGCTTTGTTTTTTTTTTTTTAGATTATAAATCATCTAATATTTATGTTGAGATATAGCTCTAAATCTTCATTTAAAATGAGTATTTAAAGGGAAAAAGAATATTAAGCATTGTATGTAATTTCTATTTATAGTGTAATAATACAAATTTGTTACATTCAATAATTATGACAAAATTCTGTACATTTATATTAATTTATTTATAGCTGATGAATTTGAGTAAGACAAATAAAATTCATAATCACTTTTGTATTTCATCTTAGTTTTAAATTATTACCTATCAATTTAGTTACCTTTTGCTTATAGCCTAGCATTATAAATCTAAATAATCAAAGAGTATTATTTATTTATTTATTCAATGGGTCTTATGTAAGTAATATTTCTATACCAGGAATGACGTATTGACAATTGGGTGTTTGTTATTCAATTGCTTGTTGAGTACTTAAAAATGATATAATATCTTTGTTGTTTATTTAGCTATGTTGTATTGTTTTATAATGCTGTTTTTCACACGTTTCGTTCAATGTACAGTAAAGTTGAGACCAGTGGAATTTGTCCTTGTTTTTTCATTATTCTTGATGTCATTAAACAAAATTATTTCTATATGCCAATAATTTTAATTAAAACCTATTATTGTATTTCATATAACATCTGGACAGATTAATATTTCAAAATACACAAGTTGTCTTCACACTTATGCTTAAAGTTTAAAAAAGTATTGTCACATTCATATTTGTCAACCACCCATTTAATTAGCTTAATATATTTATTTTTCTGGTATACTGTAAAACTATATTTAAATATATTAGATATCAAATATGTATATTTATTTATACAATAATAGGAGCGAAAAAAAAACAATATTTTAAATTCACCCGATATATTGTTTAGAATAGTTCAATCATTGATTATTATTTAATAGAGTGTCAAATGTAACTAAACTGAAGACACATAATATTTTGTGTTTATATTATGTAAATCCTTTTTGTGTAACCTATCAGTATGTATTTTGTCAAATAAAAACTTGTTGATATTTCTTTGTATCACATGGAATTTTCTAATTTTTAAATTAATGTTATTTTTGTTTTAACGTTATATAATTATTTTCAATTAATTTTAATTGTGATTAATTAAAAATGTATTCCCTTTATTGGTTTAGACTAAAATATTTACATGAAAACATTATCAAATAATTACATTATAAGGTTGTAGATATTTCAGATATTGTCATTAATATCAGTTTTCACTCAAGTATCTATTTAATATGTTGTACTTTGAAATTTAAATCTAATCACCTAACAAAACTATAGGACTTTGGTTGGATAGATTTTAATAAAACCAATGTTATCTAAATTTTATATTTCAAGCAATATTTATTATTCCGAACGATTAAATTATAATTAAAAAAAAAAAAATTGTTATGTTCAATGAATCTTTTTGAAGGAAAAATGAATCGGTTTTTTTAACTTTGGTTCTAACAATTTAACATTTACTAGTTAATGAAACAAAATCTGTTTAAAAAATTAAAATCCTTAATTTTTATATAATTTTGAGTGGCTTGAAATTGGTAAAATTATTTTACATGTGTACAGATTGAAAATAAACCATTTATTTGAACTGGCGAATATAAGATATCCAATAAATAAATAAAGAAAGTTTTATCTAACTAAACTCTAATCATAACTAAATAATTATTTAACAGTTTAAAATTTTTAACAATGAAGTCAATTATACATTATAAATTTATCAGTATGACAATTGGGAAATAAAATGTCATATTAATAATAATTTTAATATACCTAATTGCATACTGAAGTATAATATAAAAATTGGTTTATCTATTTAATATAATAAAATGTACAAGGAAGATAATTCGACAAAAAACATTATTTAATACAAAATTCTACAAGATATATAATTAATTGATAATTTTAAATTTGACAAGCATTACTAAACTTAAATGTTTAGATTGACCAGTTATATCTGAAACTAAGTTTGACAAATTTGGATACTCTTAGTGCCTGAATTATTCAATACTTACTTGGCTCTGAAACAATTAACAAGCATATAAAAAGTTATTTTAAATACTTTCTTATACTATTTACCCTGATTGAATTGAAACATTTTCACAACTTTTTTTTTTTTTCTAAGATTATCTAAAAGTTTTCCAGCATGATTTCTTACATTTTGATTTTCTTCTAAAACTACAAGAATAATTGAAAAAAACAAACAATACTGGATCGTAGAAAATCCAAGTATAACTAATTTTTAATAACTGTTTAATAACTTTTTAATAACTTCCTGTAAGTATAGAAATTATATATACTTGGCATCAGAAAATATTTTACAGTAGGTGATATTGGAACATACATCAATTTTATTCTTGTTGACAAAATTGAAAAGAACATCATGACTCCATCATAAATCATCATCATCATAAATCCATTTTGCCATTATCATATTTGATTTTAATCTATACACACTTCATATGTGTTGGTTAATCAGAAAATGCTGTATAATTGTTTCTTTTAAACTTGGCGGGCTCTGTAAATACAATAAAAAAATTAGTGTTGAGTGTTTTTGTCATGCTTTTTTTGCTTATTTAATATTTAAGTGCATTTTTGATGATTGTAGGTGCTATAAATCCTGAACCCTGGTTATGACTTATAAGTGTATAAAATGTTATAATTCAATAATGCACATATCCGGCATGTTCTTATCTTTGTTTTATAATAGGTCAATTCACCCTAAAACTAAAGATAACAACACAAGATCGGTTCTGTTAAACTCACATTTTTTATACTGCGGGTGTTAGAGAGAAAAAAAATAGTTTTCTAATCATTCTCTTAATCTGGACAAATTACATAAAATAATAAATAATAATATAATATTATTTTATACAATTTGTTTTAGCAACAAATCTATCATATGACTAATAGAAAAATAAATTGCTAATAACAATATAAATATATTAAAATATCCATACCAAATACAAAAAAAAAAACATGTCCATCTCGTATAAAAATTGTTTTTTGTATGCAATAATTTATCATATAATTTTATTATAATACATTAAAAAAAAATGCTAACATATACATTACAGTGACTCAATGATGAGGTACACTCAACATTTATACAGCAGTAGGTTTTTTAAATTATTTTAAAACTTAAAACAATTACCCTCATTCTTCCAACCCTTGGAATCCATTCTTTTTACTTGATGTATTAAATGTTTTAGTGTCGATTAGTGATGGGCATAATCGAGTGAAAATAATCAAGTTACTTGATTGTTGATAATAATAATCGATTATATAACCGAGTGATTTTTCACTCAAACTATAGTAACTCGAGTACTCTTCACTCGACTACCGAGGAACCTTATTTGAAACTTTATTTTTCGACACCGTCGATGACATGCCATGGTTATTTATAGAGGATACACGCTTATTAACTAGTTTGTTCAAATCATATGTCTAGAAAAAATAAACAACTAAATGTATATTAAACAATTTCTTCATAGCAATTTTTTATTGTTACTTTTGATAATATTGGTCCTACTAATAATTGCAGTATTGTACATAAACAATGTATTTATAGCTTATTATTTTCATTATTTTCTTTACTTAAATCTGTAATGCATGACAAAATAACTTTTTCTGGAAAAGCACCCTTTCTAAAGATTGTCAATAAATCTATCAAAAATAATACTTTTTATAAAAAAAATTATGATAATTATATATCATAGAAGCATTAAAATTTTATAAATGTGTAACATTGTGTATAACATTCAATACTTACATCAGTTATTTATTTTTTCCATAATGATTTTTTTTCAATTTTATCAACTGCAGTACAAACAATTAACTGAAAATAAAATAAAATAAAGAAACTGATTATAATAAAACTCAAATAATATGTTAAATCAAAAATTTAATTATTTACTAATTTTAAATTTATATACGTATTATTATAGTCCTAACTTCACTTTTCATAATAGCTCGGATTTGTATTATTATTATAATAATCATTACAATATTACGATAACCATTAAAAATATTACATTTTTCAGACATTGAATCATCAATATTACTTAGTTAAAAAACATAAAACGAAACTAATAAAATACATTTTAAACAGTGTTGAACTGTTGAAGAATAGATATTTGTGTTAAACTATATGAATTATATTTTAACAATGGTTTTAAACAAAATAAAAATTTTGTTTAATTTATCGAAGTATTAGGTATTTTCAAAGGCAATTTATGTAATTGTTCTTTTAGTAAGCCAAGTACAAAAAAAATCAAGAATGCTTATCTATCAATATGGTCCGACATACCTAGTTCAAAATTACTGTCAGATAAAATAAATATATCTACCTTACTTGTGGTTATTTGTGTATAGAATATTAACTAATTCTGCAAAATCTAGTCTTATAATCTTCAGTTGACACACATAAATCAATGAAAACGGACTTCACAAATCACAGATCAATGATAACAATTGGAAAATTAGTATTTATACAGGTATAATATGTTTATATTATTATGTTGCCAAGTAATTTGTTATTATACAAACACACCAAGTAACCATTAACATTACTTAGGTACCACTTAATAACAATATTATGCTAATGCAGGCCAAGTATTAAATTATAAGTTACTAACTGAATAATCCGGCGTTATCCGGGAAAACATTTTTATTAATTAACTACTTTTGGGTATAATTCGCTGTGCCTATGGAAGCAAAATTATATTATATTTTAATTTTTAGCCATCCCTCGTGGCGTAAAAATGTTTATACAGTGTACCTAAAATAGTATTGAAATCATAGGTGATCATCACGAATATTTGGAGTGTTTAATATTTATATATTAATATACCTATTTTGAGGGTTATTTTACGTACGTTTGGCCAAAATTGGTTTTTTGGAGTGATGAGGGTCGTGCGAATTTCAAAACCAGGCTTGCGAATTCCTGCGAATTGCCTGCTAAATGTCTGCGCAATTAGTTTATGGGTTTTCCATTTGTTGGGGGGGGATCAAACGCACGTAGTTATTTTATTTTTACAGACAATTCGGTGTAACTGTACATAGCTTTGTGAAATAATTCCTATATATAACCTGCAACCATTAATACACAAAAAAAAGTTTCAATTCCACCGTAAATCTTAAGATTCCTGTTTAACCACCTTTTTAAAATCCTTCTTATTGCATATCTAGATCATTAAAGGATTCACTATTCCAAATATCCATAGGCGTGCGCACAGAGGGTGCCTTGGCGCCCCGGACCCTTCACCAACAACGATAAGGGCCCTAATTATTAATTAAGTGTAAATTAAAAGAATGAAATTATTGACGAATTTAAAAATGTTCCTTTTAAACGTCGATTATTATTATAAGATTTATATCCATATATTGTTATGTAATATTTATTAGAATTAATAATAAAATAAAATAAATATTCATAGTGCATTTGATATCTTTAAAACATTTGTTTGTATCTATAATTGTTTTCAAAATTATTGTGGGCCTAGGGTTGAGATGCATCCCGATTTAGCGGGACATTCCCGATTTTTAATATACTTGTCCCGCGTCCCGCTTCAATCTTTGGCGGGACGTAAATGTCACGATTTTTGTGCGTTTTTTTTTAAATTTTTGTCCCGTGTCTACGTAACTACTTGGAGATCTTATCTTTAATCTTATCGTACAAAGAAGTGATTGAAACAGATTAACATTACAAAATTTAGAAGCTGAATTAATAAAAACTAATTTTGAAGAGACCTGCAAAGAGTTTAGAACGTTTTTGGATACTCCCAGAGGAAAAAATGTATTGAACAAAATAAGGTCATCTGAAAAATATTAGTAGTATAATTTATATTATACTAGCTGAACCCGTGCACTTCGTTGCCCATTAAGTGTACCAACTATATGTGACTCAAACTTTGTTCAATTCGTTATTTAATATTCGGTGTATGGTTTCAAAATTAATCTTAACTTTTCCTTTGCCCGGAATAAAAATTCAGATTCTCAGCAGTACATTATCAGGGAGGCAATCTACCTGCGGTAGATCGCGGACCCCGTGCTGTTTGTATTTATAAGTGTATGATTTAAATCTACGGTATCAAAGTTATATCAAGTTTGTCGTATTCCACCTATGGTGGATTAATTATATAATCAATCAATATAATATCCTAACCTAACCTAACCGTACTAATATAAGATGAATAAAAAAACCAAATTTAACCACTTTTAAATCAGCCTGTCTTCTTCCCAGAGGTCTAATCTACACACAACTATTCATCATCTATATACATAAAAATGGAGCGTGGAAAATGTCGTTTATTATTATTAGTTGAATGTCGCGCTCGCGCTTCACGCGTTTGTGATATCCGAATTATTTCACGTTCATTTCGGTCGTCACGTTCTTGTGCACATTGGTTAGAGCGGTAATTACCTTGGTTTGTAGCATTTCGGGGTTTTCTACCTAAATTGCTTCGTCGTAAAGGAGGCATATCAAATATAAATTATTGTGTCACATGCAATAATTAGTGATCATAGGTAACTTAACACTCTGCACAAAACACGATATACGAATTTAATTCGTGTATCAGTTGACAAAAATAACTCAGTATACCTACATACACGAATAATGAATAAAAAATGGAATAGCATTGTAAATTGTTCATCTACCAAATTATTATAATTTTAATCGTTCATTAACAGAGAGCTCACAAATAATCGACAACCATAGATTATGTTCTTGATCAGTGATTACATTGCCATGGAGACGATCAATATTATATTATCCATATTATAATAAGGGCTGTTTTAAAAAGAAAAAGACTGTTTTTAGGGTCTTCCTAGCAATTATTCGAATTTTTCTCACTGTAAAAACCATCCTTAGACTTCAACGAACATTAAAAAAAAAAAATTGGCCAAATTGGTCCAGGCGTTGTTGAGCTATGCGCTTACCAACACATTTTGCGATTCATTTTTATATTATAGTCTATACATAATATACTTATATCACATGACAAACACCATGATTATACTTATAATTATAATATAATACCTACCAATAGGTACACGTCATTCTTTTGCATACGTTATAAGTTATATGAAATATAAATACATTTTGGAAAATAATATCGATTAGTCCACTATAGATATCCGCTAAGTGCCTTTTACTTTTAAACACCGTGAAATTAATTTAAGCAACGAAAAAACCGATATGTCGATATAATAGCTTTTATAGGTTATTTAAATTTATATTAAAAGTATTATTCTGTATCAACCAAAATATTTTCAATGGAACAAAACTATTTTATCTTGACTTACAATACCTATAGCCTATAGGTAATAGATATATTCAAATCACGAAATTAATTTGTTGTTAAAAATTCATCAAATTTTTAACTTTACTAGCTAATGCTTTAAAATGAACTTTTCAAATTTTGTAATTTGAATATTCAGTTAGATATGTATGCCGCGACTCGAAGGCAGTGAGAGTGGCTATATGGATTACGGAAATTAATGATAAAATGGAAATGGAGACCGGAACAGAAATGGATATGCGTAGACAGAATAGAGAATGACACGAAAATATCTGATGTGATAGTAAGGAGAGGTCAGTGGGCAGAGAGCTATATGAATATTATGTAGGACAAGACGTGTAGCCGATCCCATATATAGTTGGGAGCGGAGGGCGAATGAAAAGAAGAAGAATAACTGAATAAGTGCTATTAAGTGTTAGACTAAAATAATATATCAGCTTGATACATCTACTCGACTACTCATAGGTATATTATATTTTATATAAAACCATTAGTAAGAACTGTTATCAATATTGGTAGTTAAAAAAGTCATTGTCTTATTAAATACACCTTCATCAATGCATGTATTGCATCCATGGTAGGCATTATGTGATTTCACCTTTAATAAGAATGCTTTAGCTGGTGCATCACATACAATATGAGCTATTTCCATATTATATAAAGTATTATCAACATTTATACCATTTTCAAGCATACTTAAAGCATCTATTAAAAAAAAACTTAAAAATTCATCAACTGAAAATGGCTTTTCAAACCCATGAAATATACCAATCGGTATAACATATTTAGATAAAACTTTTACATTTACAATACACATCAAAATAGGCCAAAATTGGCTTTTTGAGCTTGAGGCTAGCGGTAACCCGTCCACGTTTATACCAAACTTTAAATTATTTATATTTAATAAATCATTTTTATGTTTACGTAAAATTGGATAAACCATTTGTTCGATCCCAAAATGTACATAAGAACCATTATTCATTTGTATAATTGTATGTTTAGGAGGAGTCTTCATTAAAGTTCGTCCATCTTTAGGAACATTTAAACCTTCAGTTTGTAAAATTTTTAGCAAAGCGTTAAGACAGTTATGAGTAACATTAAATTGTATGTTCCAAGCACGTAATTTATCACAAATATTCGTTTCTACACTATTTGATGTATTAGAAAAATTATTATTTAAAGTATTATTTTTAGGATCATTTACATTATTAAAAAATGGAATTTCATTTTGATTAATTAAAATATTTGACTTTGTTGGTAAATTAATTATGGTATCATTTACAACATGATCATCATTTGTATTAAATACTTGGAGACATTGAGATGGACTCTGTTCAAAATTTGATGTTGAAATAAGATTGATTGTATTCGTTTTTACTTATTTTTGTAATAATCTTTTGAAATGACGGTCTGTAACTTTTCCCAAATCCTTTTTTTTACGCTGAAAATGTGTTGTTAAAATAATTATTTTATTTATTTTTTATTAACATAAGTCTTGGCGTTTAGACCATTGAATAAAAATTGATAATTATTTACTTATAATTAAAAATTTTTTTTTTTATTATTCAATTATCAAAATAATATGTAGTTATGTGCATAAGAATGGTTAAAAAATAAAAATAATATCTATTGATGCTTGTTTTAAATTAATTTTATTAAGTAATTATAAAAATAATAGTTATGTACTTCAATAAAAATCATAATAAAAGACTTGTACAAAGTAATATCTGGCCTTACAGAATTGTATACAAATAAAAATAATATCTTTTGATGCTTGTTTTAAACTAATTTTGTTAAGTAATGATAAAATAAATAGTTATGTACTTTAATAAAAATTATAATAAAAAGACTTGTACAAAGTATTATCTGGCCTTGTAGAATTGTTTATAAATAAAAAAATAATAAAAACAGCTGTGAATAATAATTATTTTGTTCTGGAAAACCTCGTGTTAGCATGACGTAACCAGTCAGCCATTATTTTTTCAAATTCGGAGTCTGTGTAAATATTGGAATAATTTTCTTTAATAACATCTTAAAAAAACGAATCACGGAAAAAAAACCAAGGAAAAAAAACCCAAGGAAAAAAACCAAAAAAAAAAAAAACCAAAAGAAAAAAAAACCATGAAAATAAAAACCAAATTTTTATATTTTGCTGTATTAATTCATATTTCATTAGACATAACTTTTAATTTTCTAATTAAAAGTTTTGATCAATAATCCAACTGCCCAGGGGGTCAATTCTCGAAATCATTCGACATAATACGTCGAGCAAGTAGTATACGACAATAGTAGAATGATATTGGCGTATACGCCTATTCACATCTATTGCTACTTATTCTTGAACACCATACGCCAATTACATTGTCGAACGCTACATTTTGTAGAGTGGTGACGTCTAGTCGTATAAACCACGATTGTGGTATATGAATTATCTGTAGTTATTTTCAAGATAAGAACTAAAAACTTGATAGTGTGATATGGTTTAATGGTTTTACTCTATAGTCTATAGGCTGTTGTATACTTTTATGCCGTTTACTTTATGTTCATATTTTATAATATTGTTGGAACTCGGAGTTTGAAATATTAAATATTTTTTTTATTATTTATATATTTTTACACAATGTCGAAAGTCTCTACAGAAATTTCAGGCCGAGCAACCACCGACCAAATGATCGCTTTGAACGGTTTTTTAAAGGTCGATCCACAACTACTAAGTGGTAAGTTTAGTAGTACGTTCACCTTTAAGATTGCTCAAAAACGATGGGAAATTATTTCCGAATCATTAAATGCCATGCCCGGGGCTGTTAAAAGTTGGAACAAATGGCGTAAAGTGAGTGCTTTCTTTAAAATGTAGTTGGTGTTTCAACAATCTTTTGTATTGTATTTCAGACATTTCAAGACAATCGTACTAAGACAAAATCAAAACATTCAATGATTCGTGCAGATATGAGGAAAACTGGTCTAAACACTCCTTGCTCTAGCCTTTCTGTGGTTGAAAATGATACGTTGGAGCTGATCAACCCAACTAGCATTTCTGGTCACACATCGAGCAACGCTTCTAAAGCTTATTTTGCGTTTGACGATGACTCTGATTTAGGGACACAACAACTTGATGACAATATTGTCACAGTTGATATGAGTGAAGTTTTGCTACAGGAAGAAAATTCCATTCCATTTGGTACCTCATCTCCTCTTCCAAATCCTAACATCAATTCCATTAATGAT
>NC_042494.1:122413850-122416686 GCF_005508785.2 Acyrthosiphon pisum
TTTAGTTTTAATTCAAACCACAATATTCAGCAAATAAAAGATATCATCCTGAATCCTAATCAAAACTAAGTAATAAGCAGTTGAACGAAAAATACCTAAATAAAAATATCCTTGTTGGCCATTCCGATAAATTTGTTCCAATATTGGGAGTATATCACAGTTATTCCATATATATGAATCATTCGTTGATCCAGGGAACAGAGCATTTACATTCAAAATTCTAAGTTTAGAATCACATATCTTTGGAAAAATATTCACTTTATTATTATCACACACAATTATTCACTTTCTAAATGTATACTTAACCAATTGCACATTAATAGAGTGGTATCCTTTTCGGTTAACATAAATATATTCAGAATGAGCATTTAAAGGATCTTTAATTGGTGGCACAATTGCTACATGGGTACAATCAATACATCCAATACAACCCTGAATACCTGTAGTCTCATAAAATCTGAAATGTATATAAATATACTTGTACAAATTAATCATATTATTCTCAATACAAATTTCATAGAATGAGGTGTACAAAATTAATTGATTTTTCTATATTGTATCTCATATGGCTTTTAAAAACAAATATTGCTATTTTTTAGAAATTATAAGATGGCAATTTTATGGACCAATTTAAAATATAAAAATGCGAAATTAATTTTATAACTGAACCCTATTCTATGTGCTTCATTGTTTTGGCTATGAAGAAACAATTGTTCAAATGATTATTCAAATTTAATTTATAAAAGAGCTTACTCATTTCGAACTTTTCTAAGTTCTCTTAAGCTACTAGGAAATTTTACCCATTTCCCAAATACATCATCAGTATTTAATGCAGATGTGACTTCTTCAATGCAACGAGACACAGAACTTTGGGAAACTGAGGTAAATCTACTATTACCAACTGGAGTCTGGTAGCTACCAGTGGCAAAAAAGTTTAAGGCAACTAAAACCTGAAAAAAATATATAACTACTAACTAATTTATGAAATATGAATTTTCAATAGTATTATTAAGAGAATTTCAACACATATTTTATCGTCTTTTGAGCCCAATATAAAATACTGCCTGACAAAGAATCATAAGTGAAACTAGGGGGAGACCAAACTTACTCATAACCCTACCAAAAAAAATATTTCATCCTTGGTATAGGTAATATTGAGGTGGGGCTATAGACAAGGATAGCCCTCTCCATGATTTAGTGATATAGTGGCGCCACTGCAAAGAAGTGTCAAGATTTAAAACATTTAATTTTGGTAATAGGTAGTTAATTATTAAACTCAAAATGAACAAAACTCGATTCTTCTTTCTCTTAATAATTGCTTTAATATAATTATTTATGTAATAAGTAATCTACCTAAATACCTAATCTAATATTACATTAAACTACTACCGTTCCTAAATTGTTAACAACTCGAACTTGCCTTTGTTGATACATCTAAATCTGAAGATCTTTTCGGTGACTTAAGAAAAGGACTAAGTTCTTGAATTAATGAATTAGCTAAATTTTTTGTAAGTCTATAGTTTTTAATAAATGCCGAATCTGTAAGTTCAAATGAGTTTATGATATTATTATTAACAGTTCTTGGGTTAGGTTGAAAATAAACTTGATTTTGCTGATTTTGGATTGCGAATAAATAAGCCATTTCGTCGTCATTCTCCATAGTTAATAAAGTAAAATATGTAATTAGTTTTAATAAAAAACGAATAATTCAATTTGTAAGACTTAGTTAAGTAATAAGTATTATAACCATTACGTACAATGTCGGATTAGCCGTTATCATAATTAAAAATACAATCAATGCACGGCATCGTATACGACAACTCTTGGCGAGTGGTTAGACCCACACTTTTTAAAGTCGCATAACTTTTCATACGCCTTTAAATCGTGCGAAATTCAAGAATAGACTATTTCAAATCTCGCTCGACAATTCCTTAATGTCGTATACGACTAGTAGATAGCGCCGTTCGAGAATTGACCCCAAATACGTGATTGGTACCATATTGGCCGTGGATTGGCCGTTTAGGCAACGCACCTTATCTATCTTATATACTATCTAGACAAAAAATCTAAACGAAAATTTGCAAGTTTTTTGGGGTATACGTCATATCCCCCCCCCCCCCCCAATGAAAATTCCTGTCTACGCCACTGCCTTTTCTGATAGGAAAGTGAATCTAGTTGGTACTTTGGGGGGTCAAAAGTAAAATTTTTCCAATAGTTTTCAAAAGCGCCGTGAAAAACAAAAGAAAAATTAGAGAAAAACGGGAATTTTTACGCAAAATCTGTTTTCGAGAAAATTGATTTTGGTTTTTGGTGTAACTTTATAACGAATGACTGTAGATACATGAAATTTTCACTGGTTGTTTATATTTCCATTTTCTATACATGATAAATTTTTCAAAATATTTTGATTTGTTTTGAGCTGTTTACTGACAATTCCAGTTTCCAATTTAATTAGTTTTTTTTTCTATGAATATCAATAAAACTTTATTTGTTGAGTAAAAATACTTGAAAATTTAATACAAGGTTCCTACTATATTGTTACAATGACATTTGAAAAATATTAAAAATCCTTAGTCACAGTTTTTTTTTATTAGCATTTAAAGTTCAAAAATTGACAAAATATGTAAAAATCACGAAAATTAGCAAATTATTTTAAATTTTCCTTTTTAGAACTAAGATTTTAAAATGTAATACAAGATTCCTTATAGGATAATCTACCTTTATCAAAAAAAAATGTCTATAAGAAACTCAAATTAAATTTTTATGAGCGTTTGAAATTCATATTTTTACAACATTTGATATTCACTCGATTTCTTACGTAACGATTTTCTTATTT
>NC_042494.1:122416736-122424609 GCF_005508785.2 Acyrthosiphon pisum
GAGAGATTTACGAATATGCATGATAATGTAGAGCTTACGAACCGCTTAGGCGAGCTATTCGGCTCGTCGGACACTGTCCTCAGACCGACTGATCGTCGGAGACTTCTTCCCTCGCGACCGAGGTCTCGGCCGCGAGGGTTTGAAGTCCTCGAGTATTTGCTACAAGTGGCCGTGCGATGGACAGGCGTACTCTCCCTCAGCTCTGCGCTTGATTATTCCGCATGATTTCCACGTACCCAGCCACCGGTTAACCGGATAACCAGCGTGCGAGGGTGTTGTCGGGCATTGTCACGGCTCCTGAGACGACGCCTTGGGCGATCGTAACCGGGGACCCGGGGGTCTCTTAGAACTCTGCTATCAGCGCGCTAGTCTCGACGTACCCGCGCCCGCCAACTTCTGTGTGACATGCCCATAAGAGATTTACGAATATACGGGATAATGTTTAACTTGCGAGTCGTTTGGGCGAGCGATCCTGCTCGTCGGGCATCGCCCTTAAACCGACTAATCGTCGGGGACTTCCTCCCCCGCGACCGAGGTTTCGGCCGCGAGGGTTTGAAGTCTTCGAGTATTTGCTACAAGTGGCCGTGACCCACGGCCGCGGCGCGGGCCTCGCACCCCGGGTCAGCTGCCCAGTCTGGTTCGCCCCTGCCAAGCCACGGACGCTCCCGCCCGGGAGTCGCGCACCGTAATACCGACTCGACCAGACAGGCGCGGCCGCACCCGGCAGAAAGGGCCGAAGGGGCGCTGCGCCGGGTTTGCCGGGAGGCATTAGGACACAGAGACCATTTGAAAATATTTTGGCTGAACTCGGCTAATCGCGTCCGAAGGCGCGGCTAGCGAGTCTCGATGCCACCGGTCTGCCCACGTGACAAGGCCGGGAATATGACGGTGACTCGGTATTAGCAAACAACAAGCGCCGCGGACTGTCAATCCCGCGACGCCCAGCGAAACCCCAGCCGGATGGCTGTGGTTTCGCTAGATTGGTAATATGACAGTGTAAAAGTCAATTTCAATGGTAGACCTGCAGAGTAATTACGGCGAGACGACTGCGTCCAAAAAAAAAATGTGTGCGTAGCAGTATGGCCAAAACAATTTACTTAAAAGTTTTTCTATGTCCGTGCGTAGCGGTATGTCTTATATGTCCATGCGTAGCGGTATGGCCCATTCAATCGACAGATGACTGGTAATATGACAGTGTAAAAGTCAATTTCAATGGTAGACCTGCAGAGTAATTACGGCGAGACGACTGCGTCCAAAAAATGTGTGCGTAGCGGTATGGCCAAAACAATTTACTTAAAAGTTTTTCTATGTCCGTGCGTAGCGGGAGTTCTGCAAAAAAAATTGTGCGTAGCGGTGTGGCACATTCAATTGACAGATTTACTGTGTAAAAGTCACACCTATAATCGTACGAAAAAACAGGGTTTGGAATATCAAGCCCTTTTCAGGTGATTGGGTTTGGCCGTCGGTGAACACGGACAGCAGCCTTTTCGCGAAAAAAGTCGAGTTGGAATTTTACGACCACCAGTCGAAAATACACGACTAGAACTTAGGTCAAACCATCTCAAATTCTTCATATAATAGGAACGGATAATGTTAGAGATCTCACGACGGTGGGTTTGGTGAGGGTTTGATTCAAACCAGCCGCTAAATTAATCTTCTGAGAGTTATTTCATAAAGAAAAAAAAAAAGGTTAATGGTGTCGAAAATTCTCGACGCTTTGTAGAATATCTGCGACCATTAGTCGGAGATATCCGACCAGATCACCCTCAACAGGGTCTTCTTTCCCCGCTGATTTTTCCAAGCCCGTTCGCTTGGCTGTGGTTTCGCTAGATAGTAGATAGGGACAAGATCCCGGGTTTTAACGCCTGGCGGCTACAACCGCGGACCTTATGTTAGCACTGGGTGCTAGTCAAGAGCCGCGGAGGATCACGACCGACGAACGGCAGTTTGACCCGCCGGCCGCAGGCCGCGCGTCGTCTAGGGACCACGAGCACCGGGCGCGTCCGGGGGACTACCCCGGAGCGCCCGTACCATCAGGCTAGGGCATACAGGTGCCTTTCGCCACCCTGGTGAGGCCGCAATCTATCCACTTTGCTTTCCGTTTTTGGTCACGGACAACCTTCGCTGCATATAGCTCCAACGATAAGCTGGGTGAGCGCTAAGGAGGACCGTGCATTCCCGGCCGACTGTCGCCGTACGAGTCCGCCCGGTCCAGTCACTCGGCCGCCTTTCCCTGGCCAAGCGTGAGGCCTATCACCACATAGTATGCTCCTGCAAACCGCCACTCCGAAACCAATCCGCCGCCGGTCGCGGCGGTGTCCACCGCGATCGACGTGTGAGGGCTCGAAGTTAATTTCTCAACGCCGAGGGGCCCCCTCACATCCCGAAGCACCATTCTTGCCTCCCGTCAGGTAAGGCACATCAATGGTCGGATGCGCGGACGAAGCTTCGTCGGCAGGTTGGCTGCCTCAGCTTGTGGTCCTCCCGAGATTTTGGCCGTGTACCACGGGCTTACGGTGGGCCCGACTCCGCCTCCCAGAGGCGTCACCAGGTGGCTAAGCCCAGTGACCGACCCGCTCTTCAAGAGGTCGCGGTCAGAACCTCGAAAACCGCCACCAAGGCGTCACTAGGTGGCTAAGCCCAGTGACCGACCCGCTCTTCACGAGGTCGCGGTCAGAACCTCACAACGCCCTAGTCCCCGAAGGTTTCGGTGCGTCCGCGCCCCAGGCGCCGACCCCGACTGGCCATTTCCCTTTTAGTCGCCTTGTACGACAAGCAGGGAATACTGATGCGAAATTCTGGACGGCCCTCGCAACAGGGCCGAACTCCGCGTCCCTGACGTATGAGCACGTCCCGGGTCAGAACGCGCTCGAGCGTGTTCCCCCGTTTCTGCCGCTTACACCATACGTGCTCATCGGAACACCCCGAGACTATGCCTTCCGTCGCAGACGGGGCGGTGTTCTGACCCATAGGGTCTTTAACCCTTATTCGCTTATCTGTCGTCCCTATTAGTTAGTGCTTCTCTTGCGAAGTTTTTCAGTGCTGTGAACGTCCTTCGAGACCTGAGGAAGGCTCCGTTTGCTGGAGGCCATGCTTCACCTTCTTCTCTCATTATTGATTTGAGTTTGCGCCTGGCTACTGCTGTCCTGGGGCAGAACCTGAGGACATGGTTCACCGTCTCCGGCTTGCGGTCGCAGGCACAGATCGGGTCGTTGACCAGCTTGAAGCTGTAGAGTTTTGCGTTAAAATCCCCATGACCAGTGAGGAACTGAGTAGTATAATGGTCCAACTCAAGAGGCAGGTAGTATCGCTGTCTTACGGACGGAATCATTTTCTGCGTCCAACTACCCTTGTTCGTGCTGGTATATCTCTCTTGCCATTCGTTTACCAATTCGTACTTGATCGTATCCATTTCGTCAGTCGTTATTTTCTCTCTGGCCAGGTCTCTCAGTGCCGCTTGGTGCCTAATCTCCAGATCGAGAGGGAGGGTACCTGCAACTGCTGCCAAGCAATTGGTCGAAGCCGTTTTGTACGCGCCCGTTATAGCCAGTAATGGTTTCCTTTGTGCGCTAAGGAGTTTCGCCCGACTCTTGCGTAGTTTCGTACCGTCAGCCCAGACCTCCGCTGCGTACGCTACTCTAGGCAAGAAGACGCCCTTGTATATTGTGCTGGCGACATGTCGGCCCATGCCCCAATTTGCCGAGTACAAGGCTCTGAGGCGACTATACATTTCGTTTGATTTCTTGGAGACGGTCAAGACGTGGTCCCAATAGCTTCGTCTTGGGTCAAGCACAACACCAAGGTACCTGGCCGTCATCGGTCTGGCAGCCCCTACCATTAAGAGTATGTCGTCGGCATATGTTAAGATCTTAGAGCTTTGAGGACTAATTAATGTGCCATAGATCGGAGAGATGGCGACCTTCCAAAGTGTCGGGCCAAGCTGGGACCCTTGAGGACAACCTCGTTCCAACATGCGCCTGTATAATACTCCTTCCATGTGGAAGTTGGCCCATTTATTAGTCAGATAGGACTGCACCAGTCTAACTGTCACAAGGGAGGCACCAAGGTTTGTGAGCTGAGCAAGGAGAGGGGACCATTTCACGTTGTCGAACGCACCAGTTATGTCCAGGAAGGTGCCAAAGATGTGCCGCGCCTTGGACGCGTCAACCCATTCATAAACTGATTCAAGAGCGCTGGTTGTGGACTTGCCAGTCGTAAAGCCATGCTGTTCTTCGTGCAAATCCAACGAAGTCTCGTTTATAATTCTCTGTATTATAATCGTTTCTAGAGCTTTCCCAAGGACTGGTAACAGGCTAATTGGCCTGAACGACTTGACCAGAGACATGTCCGTTGCACCTGATTTCGGGATCAGTACTAGCTCCGCCGATTTCCAAATTTCGGGGAACTTTCCTATTTTAACGCACTGACCGAAAAGGTGTGTTATCGGCTCCCTAAGAGCTGGCCAGGCCTTCCTGAGCATACGGGCTGTGACGCCGTCCATGCCCGGAGCACCAGAAGGTTTGATGCGCCATACGGCCTAGGAACACAGTCATAGCGTATTTCTCCGCCCTCCGGGAGTTCCACAGCAGGAGATTGCCCACCGCGTCCATGGTGGATTTGCCTCTGGTAAACCCATACTGTTTGCCAGTGTAATTAGGCTGGATCTGCTCCTGCAGCCTGTGGTTTATTACCTTCTCCAGGATTTTGCCCATGGTCGGCAAAAGGCTCACCGGCCTGTATGACTTTGGTAGTCCGGGGTCTCTGTCTTCACCTTTACTTATAGGTACCACAATTGCGGACTTCCACGATCCTGGAAAGTGCGCCTTCTCCATACAGGCATTTGTCAGGGACAAGAATCTGCTTCCCAAGCACGGCCAAAGCACTCTTAACATTCTGCCTGTTATACCATCGTATCCCGGTGCCCTGTTTGGTGATATGGCCCAGGCGAAATCCCTGAGGATGCTGCTGGATATGGGATGTATATCACAAAGTGTTTCCTCTGCTGGGGCTGGCCTCTGCTGACCCGGATCGTTCGGAATTAACGAGTTTAAGAGCGGTTCAACCGATTCATCAATGGTATCACATCTGGTCCCATCTGGTCGCGTCATTAGGCCTATGGAGCAATACCTCTTGCTACCATTTCTTAGCCACCGGTAAAGCTTGCCCCACGGCTGTTTGCCCTCCTCAGTACAGAATGCCCTCCACGAGGTGATTTTATTTCTCCGCAGAATAGATGTATAGGCGTTGCGTTTTTGTTTGAACAACTGGCGTCCATCCGTAGTCGTCATCGCTCTTGCCGCAGCTCTAACGGCTTTCCTCGCCTCGTGTAGCTCGTTCGTCCACCATGGGGGCTTAACTCTTTTGCGGCGTCTGGCTCTGGGGGCGTGAGCCATGGCTGCAGCGGTAACGTCCTCGCTTATGCTGGATGCGTTGTGGTCGAGGTTTGGTTCCCCGTGCTGTCTGTGAGCTGCTAGTGCTTCGTACGCGAGGCGAAACTTCTGATACGCTGCTTTGCGAAGGATGAACCTGGTTTCCCTATGTTCGAAAGTCCTCGTTCGCATCGCTAGGGAGAACTTTATAAGTTGGTGATCACTTGATGTGGCTCCCGGATCGATTGACCAGTTGGCAACTCTCCGTTGTAGGGCCTGATCCGCGAGGGTAACGTCTATATTTGTGCGTCCTCTCGGACCATTGAAAGTAGTATGTTGGCACCTTGTGTTCATAACTACAAGGCCGTGTTCGTCTATGCACGACACGAGTGCCTCGCCCCTGGCATCATTGATCCTACTATACCATCTTTTTGAAAAAGCATTGGCGTCCAGAGCTATGATGGTCTTCTCATTAGCATCTCGGATTAGTCCGTCCAAAGCCACCACGTGAACCGGTGTAGGCACCCTGTATTTAAAATAACCACTTATGAGCGTGACATTGCCTTCCTCCCCACAATCCAGGTCAACGCTCACAAAATTTTCGACGGTGCCGGCCTCCCGCGGCACGACAATCAGGTCCGGGTTGAAAACAATGATGGCAGCTCCGTAGTCCAGGTACTCTGGCCTGCCTCTACGCCTCGTCCCCATGGACAGGAAGCTTCTGATGGGGGCAACTTCGAAGCCCGTCAGCCTACCCCTATTCGTGTACGGCTCCTGAACCATAGCAATATCAATGGTGTGCGTTTGGCAGTACTCGAGCAGTTGGTCGCTGACGGAGGATGCCCTGCCAATATTCAACTGCACAACACTGAGGGTAGAGATGCTCATTGTGTTTTCCCGTAATTGGTCCTCCTAGCTCTTCCCACCAGGTGGTTGGACCTCGCCGAGCAGGATCTCTCTCTGGCGTTGTGCTTGCCATGACAATTTGCACAGGTCGGTTCAGCCTCCGCAGCCGGACAAACATCAGCCAAATGACCCTTGCGGCCACAGTGGGCACAGGTTGGTTGCGTTTCATTGCACTTGGCCGCTGGATGCCCATGTCTCAGGCATACATGACATTGGGTGACCTCATCGTATTCAGCTACCCTGCACCTCGTGAAGCCAATATATAGGTGTTCTAATTTCTTTACGTTTTCGTAATAGGGGGGGTTTACTTCCATTACCCAGTTCGTGTCCTCCCTGTCCCGTGGGCCTCGTTTAAAGACCGGTTTGAAGACCCTGTCGATGCACCCTGGCTCGATTCCTAGCTCTGGGTTTTGGTCTAGGATGGCCTCCTGGATTGTGCTTTCCGGCATGGAGGATGGGACCCCCCTGACAATAAATCTGGGCCACATCAGTGGTTCCTCTTGGAGTTCGCCGGATTCCAAGGAAAGCGATTTGAGCACGTCCACCGTTTCCTTGTTTAGCGGCTTGATGATGACTTTCCCCTGCTTCGTGGTGATCGTTTGGCATCTCGGCATGACCTTTTTCGACATCACCTTTTTCCAAATACCTGCGCTGGTGTCGCTAGCCTTAACGCCATCTGTCGACTGAATGATGAACGCAGGTCTGTGCTCCTCATTTCTGCTCTCAGCTAGGAGTCTTGTTCTCTTGGCCGTTCTTGATTTTGACCTCTCAGCTGCCCGGACGGCTGGTGGCCTATCACCCCTATTTCTCCTCCGTCCATGTTCCGTTACCTGGGCAAACGTCTGCTCCGCGTGCTCCACAGGCTGTTGAACGGTGTTTCCAACTCTTGCAGCGTCCTCCTCCCTGGCTACCTCTCTGGCTGCATATCTGGCCACCACAGCCTCCAGCGTTTGCTCATGAGCAGCTTACCTCAACCGTAGCTCAGTTCCAAATTGAGCCGCGCAGGCACTCATACAAATCTCCGCCCCCCTGTGGGACTCTTCAAGTTGAATCTGCAGCGTTAAATTTGCTATGACCATGTCGTGGATCGACCCCTCTAACGCCTCAAGCTTGGCGAACAGGCTGCGCTGCGTCTCGGCAATGATGTTTGTTTTCTTTGTTGATGCTATCTCAAGTGTATATCTGATCCACTTGATGGCCTCGCGGGCTATAGGTACCGGGTCTGCTGAGCCTCGTTTCTTCTTATGTTGCGGAGAAGAGCCCGGGTGTTCGGCGATCTCTGAGTCCTTTGTGGTTGACTCGTGCCTTGTTGGGCGTCCTGCAACCCTTCATCCTCATCCATGGTACTGTGTGTTGACATCCCTCTGGAGGGGAGGGAACTCAAAACCCCGAGTTTCCCCTCGGGGGTATGGGTACTGAAGGTCTAACTGAAAGATTTCTGCCCAAAAAACGAAAACCAAAATGGGGGGTGGGGGGGTACCCCGTTCCCTATTGGGTCGAATTGCGGCCCTGACCTAGGGTAACCGATAACCGTTGCCCCTAGGGTTTTGCGGTGATTACCCACGGAGTTATACTTAACTCAAATCGGGGGGGGGGGG
>NC_042494.1:122424659-122432023 GCF_005508785.2 Acyrthosiphon pisum
TTAGTCGCTTATCTGTCGACCCTATTAGTTAGTGCTTCTCTTGCGAAGTTTTTCAGTGCTGTGAACGTCCTTTGAGACCTGAGGAAGGCTCCGTTTGCTGGAGGCCATGCTTCACCTTCTTCTCTCATTATTGATTTGAGTTTGCGCCTGGCTTCTGCTGTCCTGGGACAGAACCTGAGGACATGATTCACCGTCTCCGGCTTGCGGTCGCAGGCACAGATCGGGTCGTTGACCAGCTTGAAGCTGTAGAGTTTTGCGTTAAAGTCCCCATGGCCAGTGAGGAACTGAGTTGTATAATGGTCTAACTCAAGAGGCAGGTAGTATCGCTGTCTTACGGACGGAATCATTTTCTGCGTCCAACTACCCTTGTTCGTGCTGGTATATCTCTCTTGCCATTCGTTTACCAATTCGTACTTGATCGTGTCCAATTCGTCAGTCGTTATTTTCTCTCTGGCCAGGTCTCTCCGTGCCGCTTGGTGCCTAATCTCCAGATCGATAGGGAGAGTACCTGCAACTGCTGCCAAGCAATTGGTCGAAACCGTTTTGTACGCGCCCGTTATAGCCAGTAATGGTTTCCTTTGTGCGCTAAGGAGTTTCGCCCGACTCTTGCGTAGTTTCGTACCGTCAGCCCAGACCTCCGCTGCGTACGCTACTCTAGGCAAGAAGACGCCCTTGTATATTGTGCTGGCGGCATATCGGCCCATGCCCCAATTTTCCGAGTACAAGGCTCTGAGGCGACTATACATTTCGTTTGATTTCTTGCAGACGGCCAAGACGTGGTCCCAATAGCTTCGTCTTGGGTCAAGCACAACACCAAGGTACCTGGCCGTGGGGGATGACTCAATCCTAGGCGCATCGGCAGCTGTACCGAACTTGATGCTGTAGCCTGGCTTCAGGCCACCTTTAAGGGAGAGGAGCTGAGTCTTACCAGCTGAGAACTCCAGTGCGAATGCTCTTGCCCAGTCTATAAATTTATCCAACTGCTTTTCAACACGAGTGAAGGCAGTCATCGGTCTGGCAGCCCCTACCATTAAGAGTATGTCGTCGGCATATGTTAAGATCTTAGAGCTTTGAGAACTAATTAATGTGCCAAAGATCGGAGAGATGGCGACCTTCCAAAGTGTCGGGCCAAGCTGGGACCCTTGAGGACAACCTCGTTCCAACATGCGCCTGTATAATACTCCTTCCATGTGGAAGTTGGCCCATCTATTAGTCAGATAGGACTGCACCAGTCTAACTGTTACAAGGGAGGCACCAAGGTTTGTGAGCTGAGCAAGGAGAGGGGACCATTTCACGTTGTCAAACGCACCAGTTATGTCCAGGAAGGTGCCGAAGATGTGCCGCGCCTTGGACGCGTCAACCCATTCATAAACTGATTCTAGAGCGCTGGTTGTGGACTTCCCAGTCGTAAAGCCATGCTGTTCTTCGTGCGAATCCAACGAGGTCTCGTTTATAATCCTCTGTATTATAATCGTTTCTAGTGCTTTCCCAAGGACTGGTAACAGGCTAATTGGCCTGAACGACTTGACCAGAGACATGTTCGTTGCACCTGGTTTCGGGATCAGTACTAACTCCGCCGATTTCCAAATTTCGGGGAACTTTCCTATTTTAACGCACTGACCGAAAAGGTGTGTTATCGGCTCCCTAAGAGCTGGCCAGGCCTTCCTGAGCATACGGGCTGTGACGCCGTCCATGCCCGGAGCACCAGAAGGTTTGATGCGCCATACGGCCGCTTTGATAGTATCCGAATCAGGGAGCGCCGAGTCTTCCAGAGGACCCTGATAGACTAGAGCGCCTTGTAGCGGGTCTCTCGGTACAAACTTGTCCAGAATAAGTTCGGCAGTATCCCGACACTCAGTGGTTTGCGAGCCGTCCTCTCTCGTGAGCGTGCTCGGGATCGATTTTGATCGGCTGCCGTTCTTGGCCCAAGTGAACGCTCGGGACCATGGGTTACTGTTTAACTCGTTAGCGTAATTTTTCCACGTTTCCGCTTTATGTTTTCTAATTTCCGCTAGGAACCTGTTTCTGAGGGAGTTATACTCAGGTCGGTCAGTTCGGTTAAGTCCTTGCCGTCTTTTGCAGACCAATTCTTTCCTGAGCGACGATAACTCCTGGGACCACCAAGGGTTCTTACCCGGTGCGCCACTCGGACGCTTTTTCATGATTGCTTTATCAGCTGCTGCTATCAGTGCCCGATTGATGCCCACCGCCATAGCGTTTATGCTATCGTGAGGAATGCGGCCTACTTCGCCGAGGAGAATGGTGTTGTATAGATCCCAGTCCGCGGTCTTAGTGTTGTATCGCAAAGGCCCCGGGATTCTCGGGGGAGGTTTACGAACGTGTAGGCTATAACTTATAACCCTATGGTCGCTGTCAGTTTCATCGCTGACCTTCCAATTACGAACTATGTGCCCTATGTCGGCCGACGTAAGCGTGACATCAATATTCGACGTCCTGTTATCTCGACGGCGAAAGGTGTTCATTTGACCAGCTAAGTTATGAACTTTGAGGCCGTATTTATATACGAACTCTTCTACACTCCGCCCTCGACGGTTCCGGGTTTCCGAGAACCAAAGTTTCGAGTGGCCGTTGGTATCCGCATCGATCAGGGTACGTTTCTCTTTTTCCATAATCTGGCTCAGGCGCTCGATGTGGAGAATGGTAGGTGTGTTGAACTTAAAGTAGGACGATACCAGTGTAACCTCGTCCAATTGTCTAGGGCCAAACCTGACTCTAATCGCTACCGTGTGGCTAGACGAATAGGCCCCCAAGAGGATGCTCTGATAACGGCTGGTCAGGACTATTACGGCCGCACCGGCGTCTCGACTGATGTACGCCCTCCTACAGGTTTCGAACGCGTAGATCGAGTTGTTGTTCATTATGAGCGGTTCTTGGACAAGTACAAAGTCTATCTTTTGTTCGACACAGAGCTCATGTAGCTGGTGACTAGCCGTACGGTCCCTGTTGAGATTGTGCTGTATGATTCTGATCTCAGCTGTCATTTTTGGATCTCATTTTTGGCCGAAGTCCGTGCGCCTGAGTAGGCTTCGTAGTGCCTGTTCACGGGTCTTACATGTGGCGCTTGACGCTGTGTGTTGGCCTTTGCAGTTTATGCACTTTTTGTTTGCTTTGTCGCTGCACTCACGACTGTCATGTGACCCTGCGCAGTATTTGCAGATAGACGCTTCCTGTCTACACTTAGACGAAGTGTGCCCATATTTCTGGCACTTGTAACACTGCGGTATGTTTTGATACAACCTGATCCTGCATCTGGTCATACCGAGGAAGACCGACCTATTTTCTAGTTTCTTGAGAACCCACGGCGGCGTCTCAAGTACCCAGTGGGAGGTGCCTTTCCCTCTCGGGCCCGTCTTATGGCTTACGACCAAGCACTCAACGTCGTCCTGCGATAGCTCCAACTCTGGATTTTGCTCCATTATGCCGTGGGCTATTTCATCGCCAGTGATGTCATCATCGACATCGTAAATTATTATCCTTGGCTGTCTTGGCCCAACAGACCTAATGTTCGGGACCCTGTTTAACATCTCCAACGTGGTTTTATCATCCGGGACGACGATGATTGTCTTACCCTGGACTATGGTTTTTGCTCTCGGATTAGGCAATTTCTTTTGCACTGTCTTCCAAAGGTCGGACTTGACCTGGGCTAACGTCATGGTTTCAGGCACGTCAATCACAAAGCGGGTCTTCACCGCCGACTGACGGCACTTGTCAAGTGCCTTCCGCTTGGAAGCCTTGGTCATGGGCTTACCACCGTCGGTACCCTTCGCCGCTGATGGCGGGGCAACGTGTCCCAGCGCATCTTCTGCACTGAAGACGCTTTTAATTGCGCTGCTAGTCGCGTCAGCGTAGGTTACTTTTTTGGGACCAAAGTTGTTTGCTAACTCCTCCAAACTTTCCTTTAGTACAAGATTTTCTAGGCGGAGTTCCTCTATCTTTTTGCTTTTCTCTTTGTGTGCCTTGGTAAAAGTGTCCAGCAAACCCTTAAGTTCAGTGGCACTGAACTGTGTAACGCCTTGAAGGCGGCTGTTCTCCATACAGAGTTCCGTATGGATGTCTCTGATGTTTTTAAGCCTGGAGCTAATGCTATCTGCAGAACCGGCAGTAAGTTTCTTTGCCCTTTCGTTTATGACCGTCTGTTCTATAAAACCAATGTGATTATTTAGTATCTTTAACAAGGCCACGTTATCGACACTAGCCGATTTAGCCTTAGATGGATTACTAGCCCCTTGGTCGATTGCCATCGCACCACTCGCGTTAGCGTTTGTGCCATCATCAGAATCGGAGTCTCCTCCTCCTCTGAGTCTTAGTACACTATCCGTTTTCTTTAAAATCCTATATAGCCGTTCCGTTTTCATTTTCGCATTAACAGAGCTACCGATGACGACCTGTGTGGCGAGCTCACCCACACCTGCCGGATCTGAGGATTCCGAGTTCTCTGTATCAGTACCATTTTTTCTATTTTTCTTTGTGTTCATTTCGATGTTAAGTTTGGGGGGCTGCCCCAGTTAGCCCTACACACTCTGGCCGCCAGCGGGCTAGATTGGCGGTTGCATGTCCATGCCACGGGTTAGAAGTCCGGAGTCGGCCTACTCCGGACAGTTGAAAGCCTCTTAGCGCCGGACAATGTCCGGTCGGGCGGGGTCACCACGACAAGGTGGACTTTCTTCGACCCCGAGTAGATAGGGACATGAGTATCCTTGGTTTTGTTGCCTTTCAGCTACAACTATGGACCGTGTATAAGCGCTGTGCGCTTGTTACGAGCCATAGAGGTTCACCCGTGCGGGGGCGCCAAAGCGCCCACGCCGCGAGCGTGTCGTCTATGGACCACCAGCACCGGTGCCGAAACACCGTACCAGACGGCACAGGCCTGGAGCCGCCGTGTGCCACCTCTGGTGAGGTCGTGACCTATCCCATCACTTCCCGTTTTTGGTTACGAGCAACCTCCGCTGATTTTATCCAACGGTAGACCAGCTGTGTGCCCGGGAGAAACTGCAACGCCAAAGAGATTTGCATCCCCGTGACGGTACAGCCGTTCACCGGAGACCTTCGCCTGCCAGCTTTGGCTCTAACCATATCAGTAGCTCCCGCTACAGCCACCACGAAACCAAACCGGCACTGGGCGCCCGCCGGCAAGCCGACACGCGCCCAGAGTAGAGGGGCACTGACCCGGGCATAACTCGGGGCAGTGGGGCTCCCCCCCTTCCCGTGGCACCGACCTCACCCCCGTTAGGTAGGTCATCGTCGGTAGGATGTTCGACAAGGCAAGCCCGATCTCCCAGGATTCGCTGGCTCAGCAGGCTCTTGGTGGGCCTTTACCGCGGGCACTCGCCCGCGATGCGTAGGTCGCAACCCCACCCCTTTAGTCGCCTCGTACGACAAGCGGGGTACACTGTGTCTGTATTCTTCCGTGGCCCCAGACACAGGGCCCGATGTAGGTGTGACCTACTCGCCGAAGCTTTCGGTCACCGCGGCGCCTCCGGTTGTCCGCGAACCACTGTTGTCCGCGTCAGCGCCGCCCGCGTCCCCGACGCACGAGTGTCCCCTCAGGACGGCCCCGCATGTGAACCGCTTCTGCCTTCTCACTCCTTGACACTCGTTCAGTTCACATGCGGGGTTTGGCACTCTGGCACGCAGAGTGTCTTGCCCGTCCTGCTACCCACGAGGTTGTGGCCTCTCAAAGTATGCGGCCACCTTCGCAAACTTTACCAGCGCAGTGTAAGTTGCCTTATTCGAAGTCAGTGTTGCCATTTCGCATGGCCATACATATCCTGCTCTGTGAGCTGCCAGCTCGAGATGGGCCCTGTGTGGTTCATGGATGGGGCAGTCGTATACGACATGCCTGACGTCCTCATCGCCCGTATCACATGCACAGCGCGGAGATTGCTTTAACCCTAACTCCGTGAGTTTGCTGTTGAAGTTCCCATGGCCAGTTAGGAATTGCGAGATTTCGTGACCTAACGCAAGTGGGAGTCTTAGCCTGCACCTAACATCTGGGAAACATTCGTAAGTCCACCTTCCCTTCTGAGTGTCCGACCAGCGCTCTTGCCAAGTATCCAGAAGCTCGTCAGCAGCTGCACCGACGGTTGCGGTTCTGAGATGGTCCGGGAGGAGCTTCGCTTCCTCTTTGATGGCAATCCAGCCTAACTCCAGGTCTAGAGGAGGTACACCTGCGAGGATCTGAAGCGCAAACGTGGACGTGGATCTATAGGCTCCCGTCATTCATATTAATGCTCTCCTCTGGAGCGATCCAAGTTTAGCAATAGCCACCTTCGATACAATAGCCTGTGCCCAGAACCGGACACCGTATGCCACCTTGGGCAAAAACACACCTCTGTATAGTGTCATGAGGGTGGTCCGCTTGGTGCCCCAGCCGTCACCCATTGTCCCATGGAGACGGGTGAAGAGCGTGTGCTCGGTACCCAGGAGCTTCTCTACGTGACGCTTAAATGACCTCTCTTCATCCAACCAGATGCCTAGGTATTTTATACAGTCCACTGTGGCAATTCTGTCGGTTCCAAATGCGATTGTGAACCCTGCTGCGAGGCTGCCCTTAGTGATCATGGCCTGGGACTTCTGTGCGGAAAACGTAAGACCCCTGTGGTGTGCCCATTCCAGTGCCGGCCTTAGCGCTTCTTCTGCCCGCTGAATGAGTGACACCCTGTTTTGTGCCGCAATGCTGATGGCGATATCGTCAGCATACGCTTGGATCGCAACGTGCTCCGGGTAGGCTGTTCTCAGTAGGGCTTCCATCGTTATGTTCCACAAGATGGGGCCCAAGATTGACCCTTGAGGGCAGCCCTTTGTTACTCTGACTTCCTTGGTGATTCCACCTACAGTCATTGTGGCGGAGTGGCCCGACAGGTAATCCGCTATCCATCTCCTCATATGTGGTGTTGCTCCGATAGACTCCAGATCTGACTGTAAGGCTGGCCACGCGAGGTTGTCAAAGGCCCCCGATATGTCTAGGAACACAGTCATAGCGTATTTCTCCGCCCTCCGGGAGTTCCACAGCAGGAGATTGCCCACCGCGTCCATGGTGGATTTGCCTCTGGTAAACCCATACTGTTTGCCAGTGTAATTAGGCTGGATCTGCTCCTGCAGCCTGTGGTTTATTACCTTCTCCAGGATTTTGCCCATGGTCGGCAAAAGGCTCACCGGCCTGTATGACTTTGGTAGTCCGGGGTCTCTGTCTTCACCTTTACTTATAGGTACCACAATTGCGGACTTCCACGATCCTGGAAAGTGCGCCTTCTCCATACAGGCATTTGTCAGGGACAAGAATCTGCTTCCCAAGCACGGCCAAAGCACTCTTAAGAGGGCGCACTAGTAGACGAAATATGGCA
>NC_042494.1:122432073-122433165 GCF_005508785.2 Acyrthosiphon pisum
CATGTTTTACCGACTCTGATTGTCCGCACTGGCACAATGAGCTGTCTTTTAGCGTAAAGCTGTTGAGCTTTTCGTTGAAATCCCCATGGCCACACATGAATTGAGTGACGAAGTGATCTGTTTCCATCGGTATCCAATATCGCTCATGTGATGTGATAGGGACAGTGAGAATCTCGTTAATCCATTCATGCGCGTCACTAATTAGATGACGAGGCATTTGGCTACCTTATAAGAGTCATAGTTACTCCTGTCGTTTACCTGCGCTTGCTTGAATTTCTTCATGTTGACATTCAGAGCACTGGGCAGAAATTACATCGCGTCAACACCCGTCCCGGGCCATCGCGATGCTTTGTTTTAATTAGACAGTCGGATTCCCCTGGTCCGGGCCAGTTCTGAGTTGACCGTTACATGGCTGTCGATCAAGCTACGCGACCGACGGCGGTTCCAGGGTCGGCGGACGGCGACGGGCCCCCCGCGGCCGCCTCGAGGCTCCCGTTCCGAAGACCAGGCGCACGGGCGACGGCCGGGGTGTCGCCAAAAACGCCTACGCTTCTACGACGACCCGAACCCGGCAGCCACGCTCCTCAGAGCCAATCCTTATCCCGAAGTTACGGATCGGTTTGGCCGACTTCCCTTACCTACATTATTCTATGCGGCTAGAGGCTGCTCACCTCGGAGACCTGCTGCGGATATCAGTACGAACCGACGCGAAGACTCCGCGTGGCCCTCTCTCAAATTTTCAAGGCCCGCGTGGGGATCACGGACACCGCCGCAACGAGCGGTGCTCTTCGCGCTCGCGTCCCTATCGCCCGGCTAGAGGATTCCAGGGACGTACAACGCTCACAGAGAAAAGAGAACTCTACCCAGATCCCCGACGGCTTCTTCGAGTTCATTCCGGTTACCCAGACGAGACAAAAGAGCCCCGAACACAAGGGAACGGTTCCACGTCGGGTTCCGGAATACGAACCGGATTCCCTCTCGCCCCAAGGGCGGTTCGAAAACGCCTTCGCCCGTGGTACGAGGATCTCTCCCGGGGCTTAGGATCGACTGACTCTTGGACAACGGCTGTTCACAAGAAACCCTTCTCCACGG
>NC_042494.1:122435596-122436849 GCF_005508785.2 Acyrthosiphon pisum
TCACGAACTTCCCTACGCACCTGTATAGGTTTTTGTGCCGGTGTGACTTTTGGCTTTGGACTTCACCTTTTTGTTTTTTGGAGGACGTCTTGCCTATCCTTCCATCATGAACACTGACTCTAGCGGGTTCAGCGTTCGATGTTGTACGTTGGAGAACATCTGCATAAGAGCCTTCATTTTTTACTGTTATAGTTTCTTGCGGCCTTTTTGGTGCAATTACCGGTTCTTTGTTCTTTTTCAACATGATTTCGTATGCACCTTCCAGCTTTGCATATTGGTATGTCATGTCCCTTACAACAGAACAAAAACGGTTGTAGGATCCAATCAGTTCCTTACGCATAGAGATTGTGATACGCTTAGCCAGGCTGTCATTACCGATCATAAATCTCAGGTATTCGAGTTCCGAATGAACTAGGTGGTTGAGATCACCCACTTGTTCTTACTTCGGACTCTTCTTGTATTTTTGTCTTTTTCTGTGACTCAGTCTTGTCTTTGACGTTTTGTTCTGGCTCAGGTGCATGTCTCTTCTGTGAAGTAGACGAACCTTGTTCGGGGTTCAGATTATCCTGCCTGTTTAATACCTCGTTGGTAATCGACACGACCGAGCTGTGGCTATCTAATCGTGTGCAGGTAAGTTTCGGTGAGCTTGGGTTTTGTGTTGGGCTACGCAAGATTCTCATTTGTTCATCTTCGGACAGATCACTGTACATACTTTCGATCAAGCTTATCTGGGCCCTTTCCAGTGAAAGCTTTATTTCTTGTGATCGATCGTAAGTTGTTCTGTTTTTATTGACTAGTCCTTCGACCGCCATTTGGTCAAGGTCTAGTATTTCTTTATGTATTGTGCACTTTATGTATTCTAGGTCACTACTTTTGACGCTTTTTTCACATGCGTCAAGAGATCTCATCTTAGAGTCGATATTATCCAACTCTTTAATCATTTTGCCACGATTTTCATCGGTTTCTATGGAATGAAATTTTGGCCAGTAAGTATCATCATTAAAAAAATCCTTTATCCATTGTAATTGAGTGTGTATTTCTAGTATTTTCGATTCCGATATCTCAAATTTTTCCATGTCCGTTTTCCAGCTTACATTATCAGAGCTTTTGATAACGACCTGTGTGGCGAGCTCACCCACACCTGCCGGGTCTGAGGTTTCCGAGGCCTCTGTACCAGTAACATCAACATTGCTAAAGTGTGTACTCATATTGGGTTTTTGAGGGATCGACCTCTTTTAGCCCTGATCCCTCTG
>NC_042494.1:122436899-122437522 GCF_005508785.2 Acyrthosiphon pisum
GGGCCGAGCCGACGGGGTACGCGAACACTGACGGCCGAATCCGCCAGCGCCGCGCACACGACGACCCGGGTTTACCCGCCTAGTTAGCAGGACAGAGTCTCGTTCGTTATCGGAAATTAACCAGACAGATCGCTCCACAAAATAAGAACGGCCATGCACCACCACCCACCGAATCAAGAAAGAGCTCTCAATCTGTCAATCTTTCCGGTGTCCGGGCCTGGTGAGGTTTCCCGTGTTGAGTCAAATTAAGCCGCAGGCTCCACTCCTGGTGGTGCCCTTCCGTCAATTCCTTTAAGTTTCAACTTTGCAATCATACTTCCCCCGGAACCGAAAAGCTTCGGTTTCCCGGAAGCTGCCCGCCGGGTCGTTAATGAAACGCCGGCGGATCGCTAGCTGGCATCGTTTACAGTTAGAACTAGGGCGGTATCTGATCGCCTTCGAACCTCTAACTTTCGTTCTTGATCATACGAGAACGTACTTGGCAAATGCTTTCGCGTCAGTTCGTCTCGAGACGATCCAAGAATTTCACCTATAACGTCTCGGTACGAATGCCCCCGCCCGTCTCTGTTGATCATTACCTCCGGTCCCGAAAACCGGCCCGGCGGGACGCGCGGGCGACTGGC
>NC_042494.1:122437572-122443809 GCF_005508785.2 Acyrthosiphon pisum
TAATAATTTATTTGTATTTTACTTTCATATTCAATCATAATATAATATTTGTCTAATTAGAATCTATCGTACTATATAATGGTTATGCTGCCGGAGGATTTTTTTAGAGGTAACAAATAAATAACTAAAATTGAATTTAACTAGTCACATTTGTCGACTTTATGTATGATAACAACTAATAACTACACACTTCAACTGTGATAATCAATACAACAAATTATTGTAATAATTATAGTTTATAATAATTTAACTTAATATGACTAATAATTTGAAAAAAAATACATATTAATTATTATGTAATTTTTTTAAAAAACAAAAATTCAACTACACAATTTCTAATAAATTTGTTCAATATTGTGTACATTATTATTTATTAAAATTAGGGTTTTGTATATATAAGCTACTGATTAGTACTTAAATAACATTCTTTTATTAGTTATAGGTTGATTTTTGTTTTAATAAAGTAAAAACTAAAAAGTACAGTTTGTTTGATTGGGTTTTCGTCAGATCTTGGTAAATTATTGTGTTGGGGTATCGAGAGTTAATGTAATATAACATTATTATAATTTAATATAAGTCTTCACTATATGAAGAGAAAACCCCTATTTTAAAATGTTTAATTCTCAAAAGTTGGATTATAAAAGTTGGATTATAACTTTATAGTTAATATAATGAAAGATTGTAGATATACCTATAAATTCATATTAATTATTTTAGGTTTCATATTGTAAATTAATTTTTAATTGTTCAATGATTATTATAAACATGTACTCAAGTAATCATGAATTAAGTAATAAATATTACCAATGGCACATAATTTGTATTGACAGTGAAGTTTGTGATTTCAAATGTTATAACTTGGAGTAATAAATATCTGAACATAATATCTAATATAATATCCACTAAATTCATTAGTACATGTTTCTTCAATGTATTCATTTTATGACGATGTAATTAGTATTTATTTTCATATGAACTTTGATAATATTAGTGTGTTTCAATAGTAAAATATGGTAGTTCCCATTTTTATCTGTTTCTACTTACCAACTTTTAACACTTCGTACTTCATATACCTCTTTGCAGGTATCAAATCAACAATAATTACCGACTTCAAATGAAAATGAAATATAGAAAAAATAAATAATAACTCCAATCGTAATGCATTTGTTAATTCCGCAATTTCACAAGGCTGTGTAAGTGTGTAACTAAATGTAATATTAATTATTATGAACATTTAAAATATATTATATAATTATAATATGATATCAGTCTAAAATACTGAAATATATAATTTAATTTAACTCTTATATTACTCTTTATCATAAATCGTAATTAAAATATTAATACACCATTTTTTTATATCGTGTTCATTTTAAACAGTTAAATTAATTTTTAGGTCAAAAAAGAAAATTCTAAATCACAATAATTTATAATATCTATATTTTCTGACTGAAATCGTACACAATGTAGATAAAACGAAACAATTGAACGTAGGTACTATACTAAATCTGATAATTGCAAGAAAATCTTGATACCACCTGCTCAGTGTTTATAAATTATATTATAAAACTATAACAGTATTGAGTATATTCCTTATCATATATACATTATATCACTGCAGTACGACCATATTTCGTAATAGCTAATGGCGCATACTAGAATCAACCAGGCATTAACAATGACGTTATACATGTCATATATATTACATTATACATACAACATATCTATATACCTATGTATGTATTTTGTATCTATGTATAGTGTATACATATTATATAGTTTAAACATTATACACTGCACAGATACAATTTTATCAGAGCCAATGGTAGTCGGAGATTGACGTCGGAAATTTCCTATCCATGTATAAAGAAAATACCGACAAATCTCGTTTCACGCATGGGCACATACACGCCGGACACAAAGCAAACATTTATATTACTCGCGTAATTTCGATTTTCTACAAAAGAAACTTTCACGAGGTGCAGCAGCTGGACGTTCTGAAATAAACCATTCGACCATGGCAGAGAGTTAACGTCGAATTTTATGAGAGGAAAAACAATTATTACAATATTTTTCAAGCAGACATGTCTCTGTGCAACGATGATCAACGACAGACAATTTCCCACACCACCCACAATATAAATCTATAATAGTTGTTAACGTCCACTGTTCAAAGACAATACAATGGACAGATTGCTCGTTTTTAATTACATTCTAAAATTATTTCAAGTGTAAAAATGCAATTTCTTTATGACAACCATTTGAATTTTTAATTAATTTTTTTCCGACCCAATGACACTTTTAAGTGAAATTCTATTTATTATGTTTGAAATATTTACATGTTTAAAAATATTAACATTGAATCTTTTTATATATATAAGTAAGCGTCCCTGTCGGAATATTAACGCCTGACAGTATACGCAAGGGCATAGATACGTTCGATGACGACTACGATGGCACAGCATCCAATCGACGTGCCCTCTCACCGATTGATTGCAGATGAAACACCACAATATTGTAATGTTAAAATATACCTAGATACGACGACGCATATACCCCGATGACGTTACAAGACAAGTATCGTCGATTTTGGAAAAATATTGCTTTCTTCATTTGCATTTGGAAAATAATATCCGTGCCACCTCTACACCAGTCTAAAGAACAACATTTAAAAGCCATAATATTTCCTTTGTAACGTTACATGTGTACATCTCCATGACAAATAACTTTAATATAATAAATTATACCCGGAAAATATGATTTTTAATAGTATTTAATACGTAAGTACCTACATAAGTAGTTGTAAAGAACGTATCAATATTAGTATTAGGATTTAATATAATATATCAATACCTCTTTTGTTCAAATATTAAGTTGATTTAGGCTAAAAACCTATGTAGTTGAAGCCAAATATTATTTACCAAATATTATATATATGTATATATTAGTAATAAATATACGTCATAATACTAGCTATACGAATAGTGCACTTCAAATAATTTTTTAATGAATTTTTAATAAAAATATTAAATTTCTGTTGAGTACAACGAATCCTAAAATTATTCCATAATGTATGTGAAAACTTCTTTGATCCTATCATAAAATATATTTCAACATAATTTTATTATTTTGACAATAAAAACCTAGGCTTTTAAATTTTTTAATATATTTTTTTCTAAGAACTGCAGAACCCCTATACAATAAAGCAAACATAATAAATTCACATTTACCGTATCAAATTTCTTTTAAAATGTTAACACCAATTAACTTACCATGTATTTTAAGTCGAAGCTATAGGTCAGTTAGTAGGTCAGCTATCTATTTCAGCTTCTTTATTAGAAATGCATTTATTGGTTTTTCAATATGTGTCTTCGGTCGTTACCTATAGGAGTGGTGAAAAGCATCAATCTTCAAATTTGAGTGTGGTTTCTGGAAAAATTGGATCAAGTTGGTAGGTACTTTAGAGGGTAAAAAGTAAAGAAATTATTTGTTTTACGGTACATGGTATTAAGTATTTACTTATAAGTTGATAACAATAGTATAATATACCTCCCGAAAAGGAGGTTCAATTGGGGCATTGAGAGAATTCATGCGGCAAATAATGAAGCATTAGAATAGATTTGAGAATTAGAAATTGCTTTATGACTATGGATCTGTAAATCTTGACTATGTACGTTTATTATTTATTTTATTATTTACATTTTTATATTTATATTTATATTTATTTTATTTTATACTTATATTTGATTTATATTGTGTCTTTAATTGTGTTGTTGATTTGTATACCTGCCATATATTACAAAAAAAAAAAAATTAATAATAGAAATATACCTAAGTCAATTATAAAATATCCTTCAAGATCCACTAGGCTGAAATATCCAGAATGACCGGGCTACGTTCAGAATCGTTCTTCGAATGTAATGATTAATCCTTAAATAGTTGATTTCAAAATATCTATTATCAATGACTATAGGTTCACTCGAAGATAGGTACGCTATATATTAAATAATAATAATATTTATTTATATGATAAAGGGACTTTTCCGGTATTATTTTATTATTGATTAAATATTTATTGCCATTATTTATATATTTCGTACATTAACATAATAGATTAGGTATTATTTGTATACAAATGTTTATATTATTACTTATTATATTATACACTCACTAGTACAAAATATACAAAATATACCTACAGTGCAGTGCAGTGGCAATATCAGTTATATACTTAACAACTTAGGTACACGTAATCGTATATAGATAAGGTTATTATAGTTCAATCATAATTTTATATAAACTATTGAGCAATTTTCACCTTTCACTACCCGCCTATATTCTAATTTAACGAGTTCAACTATACGAGTAGCTATAGTATAAAGACGGGATCCTACGACTCGTGTATTTGACGAATATCCATGAATACTCGAATAATCGGCAAGTTACCGACAATCGACGGTAAGGTGGCGAATAACGAATACCGAATACCGAATACCGAATATTCGTACAAGTACTCAATTTCTACTACTCGGCGAGTATCCACGAATACCAAACATTCGTCAAATACACGAGTCGTGGGATCCCACCTTAATAATATGATAAATTGTAGTCAGTTGTAAAACACACAATTTACTAAATATAATATGCTATAGTATATGCTACATTATTTGTATTAATTTTTAATGATTTCCATGGTAAATTTGTAAAACAGGTCACTAATATTAGTATTACCTATATAAATGCTGCAATATAATATAATGTCTACGATTCACGGAAATACCTATTATATTTAAAATCACCAAAGGCCACTGTTCTATGGAGATTACAGTTATTATACTCACTATTATTATTCGGTTTATAACACGTTATAAAGTCGATCAAATGGTTAACGTTTCGTTTACTTGTATATTATTGAGGATTATAATAGTATAACATAGAATAATCCTGTGCAATGATTTCGACATACCATTATCACAGATAATATAAATAATAAGTAATATTTAAATTTCCTTGATAAAAATCTTGTACTATCATATTATACATTAATACATCCACGGTCCACACATTATAAATGGTTATAAATTATAATAGGTAGTTTAATTTACATTGAAAGAAAACTTAAAGCTCAATTTTTCATTTTATAGTTTTATCACTAAATATATATTTTATTTAAGAATTAAGTTTATCGAACTAATCCTAAAAAGCTTCATAAGTTTTGTTTGCCATTATCAGTAAAAAACAGTAGCCGTATTTAAGATTTTACTTCTTAGGAGTTTTTATGGCTGTTCCTAGTAGAAAAATATATAAAACTTCAAAAATGTACCTATATTAAAACTGTATAGGTGACTATCTAGTTAGTACCTTAGTCGACACTATTAGGACATTAATACAATATATTTATTAATTAAAAACCATAATCTCATAAGAAGAAGACGTAAAAGTTTCAATTTATCCAAAAGAACCTGTAAAAATGGATTTTTTAAAATTTAAATCTTTGCAATATTTATTTTATTTTATTTATATAAGGTACCTACGTAGTATACCTATAACATAATATAATATAAAGTACTCGAATAGATTTCAAATCAATTTATTTTATTTAACTCTATATATAAGTAATTCTGTTACAGAGTTATGCGAATCAGTAAAATAAATCATATTTTTTTAAGGGTCCATAAAATCCATACACATATAAAAACTAACCACCTATCTATCTAAATTCAAAAACAATATTATATCATATATTATAAGCTATTAATAAACAATAAAGTTATCAGGTACCATAGAACAATGCAGGTACTAAAATGATCCACGATCCATTTAAATTTTAATGTCTAATCATGAATTTTCAAAAATAATCTTGTTAGATGGTTGGATAATGTGATTGAGGTATCCAAAATTGAGATAAACAGATCAAAAATTCAAGAAAAATTGATAATATTGAAAGTATTATAAGGAATCTGTAGGTTCGTTTTTGCCCTTTGGTCAAGACATATTTAATTTATGTATTAATAATTTAGTGTTATATATTTATATACTATACACGTTTCGTTGTACTAGCATTTGAGTGTACGGTATAAATGTATGAAAAAGCACCATGGCCAAATGAAATGGAACTATGGAAGTATTCTAGACTGACTAATTATTTTAAGATGTTAATAGTATTTTTTGGTTTGCACATAGAAGTGACGTGTCCATAGGCGTGCGCACGGGGCGAGCCGCTCGAGCCGGGGCTCG
>NC_042494.1:122444084-122452997 GCF_005508785.2 Acyrthosiphon pisum
AAGGCCGCAAACAGACTGACCTCTCATTTCTCAATAATCTATTCACTATTCAGTATGTTCAGTTGTTCACTAGGTATTTAGTATTTACTGTTGTCACTCAGTCACTACACACTGGTCTGTTAGTGTTTACTGTTAAATAATATTTATTTTAAAATTCGGTGAATTAATATGATGAGACATTATTATAATTAATTTTATTCTTGCCAATATCGGTCGTATTTTTATCGTTTTAATTTTAAGATTAAAAATATATGTCTAGAAATTAGCACATATTATATGTTGTGTGCACATTCAACTTGATTATATTTTTACATTTAAATATTACACTTTTCATATTACACAAAATTTACATTTTACATTAAGAATGTATGTAAATGTGTAAAAAAAATAAAAATAGGGGCACTGTCAAAATATTGGGGCACTAATTTTACCAGGCTCGACCGGAAACTGAAGTCTGCGCACGCCTATGGACGTGTCATAGTTTTAATATCGAAATGCGCTAAAAAAATATAGTTATCACTTTATCAGATACTAGCCGACCCGTCACAGCTTCGCCCGTGATTGGATGTTAATTTTACTTTTTTATCGTTTAATGTAATCGGCAAGTAAATATAAAAAACGGTTTATGGAAACATATTGAAATGTTTCTAGCGGTATAAATGATAAATATATTTTTATTATAAATATAGTACTGATCCCGTGCACTTCGTAGCCCGTTAAATGACCAACTCTATATGACTCAAACATTGTTCAATCCGCTATAAGTAACATAGTGCATACTCAAGACGCCATGTGATTGTAATTTCATTAATCAAATTCATAAGCTATTGTAGTTAACCACTTCGCTATACGTTAATATAAGTGTCGAATGTACCTTGTCATTGAGTAAGTCACAGTAATCTATGTGTTAGATTTGAATTCAATGATAAATCATTACATGCGAATACTATTCTGAGCGAAGATTATAGTTTTGCTAAATATATTGTGAGCCATGTTTTTATTGCTATCAACGTAAATTATTTTACTATTATAGTAATACGGTAGGTTTAATACATTTTTCCCGAAAATATTACATTTAAAAATACATTTTGTATAATAATATACCCATGTTAAAAGTTACAAGAAAGTAACTAAAATTGTTATTCTTTGTTTAAATAAAAAAATAATAATTGAATATCTTTAGAATATTTTGGTTACGGTATAAACTACTTTCTTAGGCTTAGCTATAAATTATTAATAATTAAAAATTTTATACATTTGTACTATAAAATATTTTGAACATTTTCATGATTTTATCGAATTTTGTCAATATTTAAATTTCAAATGCTAATAAATAAGAATTGTACTCATATATAATATATATTTTTATACAATTATATATATTTCTATAAGAACAACTCGTCTGGACATTTTATTAAATTTGCAAGCTCTTTGACCGAGCTAAAAATATTTTATCGAGATGTACAAAAAAAATAAAAAAAGTTGAAAATTTCAAATGTATTTATATTTATTAGTTTTTGAATTAGATTTAAATAAAACAATTAATTTAATATAATTTATTTGCGTAAAAATTACAGTTTTTTCCTAATTTTTGTTGTTCAATAATTGAACTTATAGGTATAGGTACTATATTATAAATTATGACATATTTGTCAAAAATTAAGTTTTTAAGTGGTACCGTAACTTAAGATATTTTTTCAAAATTTAAATTTTACAGATAACACATGAAAACATAAATTTGGCAACGTTGCACAACAAATCATCCGCAATCGTTTGACTTTTGAGGTAAGTATTAAAGTTAATGGTTTAACGTACGCAATCGTGTTCTTAAAAAGGTATATCTTACACAATCGTGTGGTACCCGGAAATTTAGATTTATTGAAATCATTCAACAGATTATTGACAGTAATATTAAAATAATAATTAGAAATTATTTTAATTAACAACTAACAAGATAACCATTAGTTTTCATAAAAACAATATAATTACAATACATATATATATATTATATACACTTTTTATTTTTTAAACGTATAGATGTTTTTAGTCTGGGTACAGATTTTTTTCATATGATTTTCGTAACGCTATGTTTATTGTCAGGAAAATGAACAATAAAAAAAATTAAATCAAAATCCTAACAAAATGTTGCATCCTACTAGATATTTTTCACTGCACTATACCCATCATACCTATGATTATTCAATTTTCCTGGCAGTCAGCAATGGCAAAATATCTAGTAGCATGCTACTTATAATATATACGATTTTTTTTATTGTTAAAGTTTTTAGGTATGACAGCTCGATAGTTATTTTATATAATACAAAACAATAACAATAACAACAAATACAAATAATAAGGGGGACGAAGTGGCCGAGTGGATTAAAGCGTAGGTTGCAACGCACACCAGCGCCGGTTCGAACCCGGCCACGGGTCTACGAGTGCCCACTAAAAAATATGCCAAACCAAAAACACGCGTGTTTACAAACCTATAATTTCCTCTCTTACAAACAAACACAAAAACAGCTAATGGCCATATAGTTGCCGGGGTTCACGATCAATAAAAAAAAAAAAAAAAAATAGGCATAATTTAACAAAACCCGCTTCCAACAGGTATAAAACAATTATTTTTTTTTAGTGATTACTTCAGATTTAATGTTGGGAATACAGAAAGGGTTGGGGAAAAGTTAAGAAATTCCAGGTAACTGATCAATAGTATACATTTAGTATGTAACGAGGGACAGTCGAAGAATAAGTATGACAGACGACAGTCCGTTAGATTCTTTTGATGAAATGTAGTATGCAAAAAGGAAAAACCATTTAATCCAATTTTATGGGCGTGATCGGGTAGAAGCGAATGACCCACGTTGAGTAAATCTAAGTTATTGAACCAGGTTTTTTATTAGAGGTATCAGGGACAATAGTTTTTTATTTGGTTGCGAAGTTGGCTGGTAGGTTAATCCAGTAGTTGGACCAAAGGTTTATTGTGTGACGTAAGATTTGGGCAAAATCCGTCCAATATAATTGAGCAAAGGGAGGAAATATTATGTTAGAAGTTGATTTGGCTAACCGCCTGTCAGCAACTACATTGCTATGATAAATACATATCGTAAATACTACATTATAATGGTAATAAGTAATAAGTAATAACTAATAACTATAACAACCCATAAGCTTATACCCATTTATTACCATTATACTATTTTATCAGGTCATCCTATATAGGTATTGAAGATGAAAGTAAACTCACCAGGCTGAATAAAAACTATTTAAGTAATTATAGATTAACTAATTGAACCCTCTGGCGACAGCAAAAGGATCGGCACAAATGCACAATATCAAAAAAACCACACACAAGTATACCTATTAATAACAATTAAAATTATGTATGCACTTTACTGTTTTTGAAGCAAAAACAGCAGACAATGGCCTTTCACAGCAATGATATTATACTTACGCATATGTCACCTTAGTATGTCCGGAAATTTGAAAGTGCATAATTTAAACGATGATCGCGTTAATTAAATGATACGGTATACTATTGATGACATCAAAACTGCACATAATATATCCACTTGTTTGAGTGGAAATTATGATATGATTATAGTGTTATTCATACTATATTATATTTATAATATCTAAGATGACTAGAAAGTTGTGGAACACAAAAATACAAATAACAAAAATAACCTAATATTACATTTAATTTTAGAACATGGCAATTTGTCAATATATGATACTTAACTATAAGTATCAATCTACGTGAAAAATCGAGAACTCAAATAAGCGTCTAGCCTCTAGATGAGCGACGAGCTAGTAATTTACAAAATGTAAAGCTACACCAATATACTGATCGTTGTATTTCTGACTCATGAGCCCGTATCCCACATCCCGGTAGTTCCGTTTATTATACAATATTATAATGTACCTAATTAGTAATTACATTTAAATAGAATAAAGACATATTATTATTATTAAATCATGACACTAATAACCATTATTAAATAAGCTTTTAACTAACCTGTCACTTATTTTCGTTATTATTACTATATAAGTAAGCAACCATCACACGTAATAATGAATAATAATTATCATATTATTCTATGATCATATTATGATAATTAGTGATAACGATAAATTATTGTATGACACACTGTGATAACATTTATACATCGGTGTATACAAATACGTATTCAGAATTGTCCATCCCCTCTCCCTACCACCAATAAACCTAATAAATTACGACTGTTGATGCATATTATATTTTATTGAATAAGTAAAAGTAAAATAATGAAAGATAAACATATATTTCTATCATCTAGGTACCTAGGAACGTCAACGTCCTCACAACCCTCAGCACACAGTTTTTCAGTTCATCGTTGTTGCATGAACGCATGATCAAAACATAGTAATTAGTATTAATAAGAAAAAAGTTTTCCAACAAGATGACATGAATTATTGTAACAAAAGGCAAATATTCCCATGTAAAAAATAACCACCCTGGGAAATTCCTCTCATTAAGTCCACCTAAACTCATCTCAGATTGCTATAATATTATATAATATGTGCAAAAGGTGATTTTTATAGCACGCGATGGTTGTTTCAAGTTGACATGACACTATAGACTAATACCAATAATCACCAGTAATATGACATTTAATAAACTCATTTGTTGCGTCAAAAAATGAACTGTGACACGTTCGAGGCGTGTTATATTTTGCCAAGAGCGCAAACTATTCGAATATTATTAATATTTCGAAAAAAAACCAACAAAAATAGTTATTTAAAAGAAAACTGGACTGAAACAATAAGGATTTTCTGCAGAGGCGTGTACAGACACAAGGAACGTTAGAGAATACTATATTATTCTAAATAAAATAACAGATTTTAATAACTGTAGAAAATTGAACATTATAAAAATGAAATATAATTTATTGAAAATGAAACAGAATATTTCAATAGGGAAAAAATATTGAACAATTTATTGATAAATAAGAACCTACTTATAATATTTTTATCCCTACATATCAGAAATTGATATCATCGTATTCACGTTTTAGGAATACAGTTATTGTAAGAGTATTGGTCAAGGAATTCCACGAAGCCTTCGACATTTGTTTGTGCACATTATGTGGAAAAGGCACGTGCAATCTATACTTAGGACTACGGATATCAACAGCGTCTTCTGTTATATCTGTACAAATGCCTGGCATACGGTCTCCTGGCATTTTCACTTCAATCACCATCGTTTCGCAACTGGAAGTCAGTGGAGTCTTTGGACCCATCTATAAAAAATTATAAACGTTATTTTAATGTCGAATGGTTTTTGTAAGATAAGCAAAATATAAAATTGTATTATCAGGCAAAAATATTTATTGCAACATGACATTTAAAATTGAGTTCGTATTCATATCATTAACATGCGTTTTAATTTGTAAATTAATAAGTTAATATGTAATTATTAATATTAATTATTACTATAATAATTAATAAGTTGAAATGTATGAGTGGAATTTAAAATTAAAAATATTATAGAACCCCAAAAATATTCATTTATCAACATTGAATTTAAGAATAATTTGGTTTATTTGGTTTGGGTAGATTTTATTTAACTATAATTTATCAATTTTTAACGAAATTAAGTTATTTTCAAGACACTAGAATAACGTCATTTGCGATTAAATTTATACGTTTCATACATGCTTTCGGCAGGAATATTGATTGTTGAATATTGGTCTATTGTACACTCGGCCCGTGTTTTTTTTCAGGTAAATATTATTTAGGTGTAAACTCATCCGGGGTTTTTACAGGTAAAAATTATTTAAGGTGAACCATTTAGCATTACCCAAAGGACACCATGAGAAGGCGATTCTCATTATCCTCCAAAAATTATTTTCATTTTCATATTATTATTCATAGTATGAATTACTATGAAATACTAAAACTGGAGAGAAATAGCTGAAAACAGAATAAGGTGGAGACTGGAGGGAAATTTGTTTTACGGGATGGTCTTAAAGGCCGGAAAACCCCCCAAAAAAAAATGAAATTTGTTATATAAATGTAAAATTGTTAAAAAATTAAGTAATATGTTTCAGTATTAAAAAATATAAGTAGAATGTATTTACAGATTAAATTATGTCGTGCTTATTATATTGTATTGGTCAAAATTATCACGCTGATTTTACAATCTACCTATTTTACTACCTAAAATTTCAGGGCTGAGTTTACAGCAAAAAAGGTAACCACGGGCCCAGTTTAGATGGGCGATTGTAAACTCCACCAGAATAACGGTTCGTTAAAAAGGTAATGAAAAGGTTTAATGTAAACTCCGCCAGTTTTATTTTCTTACCTGTAATGGGTATATGGAAATTCCGCCAGTATTAATTAGGCCTTCCTTATATAAAACTAAATGATATTTTTCTAGTAAGTAAACTCAAAAATTCCAAATTAAAATGAAATTGTGTTAGAAAAAGCTAACTATACTAAATAGTTATAATAGTTGATTTATATTTGACTTAATGGTTTAAATATCTATTAATTGTATCTCATAATTTTAGTTTACAGTTCAAAATATTATAATTACCTATTATAACATATTATGTCATAATAATATAATATATCTACATATTATTTTTTGATTATTAGTTATTACAATTGTCTATCATTATTTGTTAACATCATACTGGCCATTGCAATTTGTATGATTTGTTCGAGCATTTATTATTTTTATATACTTTGGTATACATATACTTAATTAATAAGGATAATAATTACTATAAAATTATGATTTTTTTGTTTAATAATAATCTGCTTATTATATTAATTGTATAGTGTATACTGTTACTTCATTTTTTTCACTGGCGGAGTTTACATAAACTCAATTTTACCTGATTTTTGTCACTGGCGGAGTTTACATGAACTCAATTTTACCTGTTTTATTTTCCTGGCGGAGTTTACACTAAAAAAAGGTTCTTGTGGCGGAGTTTACATGCGCCCGTTTAGATTTGGCCTGTGCCCGCCGGTCGGGATGGCTATAATATAATATAATAATATAATATAATATAATATAATCGAACGTGTCCTGACTGACTTACTGACTGATCAACGTAAAACCTAAATAATGATAGTTTGAGGCTTGCAATTTTCATGGTACCTTTGTACCACCATGTAATAGTGCACTAAGAAAGCATCTTCCAAAATTCAAATTTTATAAAGTGGTGCTTGCACAAGTATTTTTAGATTCAAGATGATTTATGAAAATGTTTAAGTTTTGAACACCATACACCGAATATTAAATAAAACAATTTAAATAATTTTAAATTTTTTTATATGGAACCATCTCAACCACCTAATACAGCCACTAAGTATTAAGGGGATTGCAAATGAACAATTATTTCTACCAAAACGTACCAATCTTTTATCAATCTCAGTTCTTACCGATGGACTTGATACGCGATAAGACTTCTGAAAACTGATTTGAATTCGTTAATATGTCTACTCAGGCCACTTTTTTAAAATGTTCTTTCTAAACTCCTATACGTTTTGTTTGAATAATTAAAATTTACAAAATTTAAAATGTTCTTTATTCGAAAATCAAATTTTATATATTAAAATGTGGCCTGATCGATCTCAAGTAGACATATTAACGAATTCAAATCAGTTTTCAGAAATCTTATTGAATTATCAAGTCCATTATCGGTACTCGGTAGGATTGACAAAAAGCTCACACAAATGTCGTAGGAATCAAAATGCTGGAAAATTTCAGGAAAAATTTTCGAAAAACACTGTTTTTTTCCCAGAGCTTCCGAAAACGTGGAAAAATTGGAGAATATTAAAATAATACATTTCCGAAAAAAAAACCGAAGTTTTTGGAAAATTAAAAAAAAAAACCGAATAATATGTTGAAAATTAAAAAATTGTATTTATGTTTAAAAATTAAAATACCTAATATATGTAAATAAAAACCATTTTAAAAAATAGATAAGGAAATCTGTCATTGTCATTTCACATTTGCCAATACGGTTATCAATGTACTCGTATTATTGTATTAAAATTTAAAATTAAACTATTAAAAATATACGGATATTTCAATATTTGTTCTAAAAATAAAGTAGATACATATCAAATTGTTATTTATGTGGGAGAGTGTATTTCCCCGAAAATAAATCACCTGTATTTTTAAATGTTAAAAATGTTATACATATTAGGCGTGTTTTCGCGCTTAACCAAATGTAACCGGGTTACTATAATACTATAGGTAGGTATATTATAAACAAGTCGTTTTCGCGGTTTTGGTTATACTTTTGGTAATAACTTTTGGTTTTAGGCAACTGATAATTTGTAACTATCAAAATGAAATGGTTATATCGTTTGGTTATTGATAATCTACAAAATAATATGATAAAATTAATAAATAAAATAGAATCTATATTAACCACAAATGCATCGTTTTCGAGAGTCTTTGACCAATAACCCAAATCATGTAACCACATCTAATTAAAAGTATAAACAGGTCAAGCGCGAAAACACACATATTATCAATTTATATTTGTAATAACTAATAAAGTATTATAGTAACTGGTTGATAGGTTTATAAATTATATTACAGTAACTATTTGATAGTTTTTAGTTTTTATATTTTTAAACTTAGTAGGTAAAAATTAAATAATATTAATAATAACTATACATAGTAAATACCTAATAGTTAGTACTTTAGTAGTTAATATTTCAAATTATATTTATTTATAAATCAAGAATAGAATTCTCTAGATTTATCCACTACAGACTTTAAGTTATGTATGGTATATATAATCACACCAAAAACACTTCGTTCTAACTCCGTGTAAAAAAAAGCTAAGTTAAAAAAAAAAATTAGTAATGATTAAATCTTTAAAAGACGTGATATAATATGGAAAT
>NC_042494.1:122453082-122453843 GCF_005508785.2 Acyrthosiphon pisum
GAAGATAATATGATCGTTTGTTCAGTTGCATTATGCGGTACCTATTTTAAAAGTATATAATATATAGGTAGGACGAAAATACGAAATGGTATTTACGACCTGTAGGCGTCGGCGTCAGCGCGATTCCACACATGATATATTATATTAACAACAATATAACAGAACTCTTATGAATTCATCCGATTTCGGGCATATAATAGCTTTTTTTTACACGGAGTTATAACGAAGTGTTTTTGGTGTGATATTCAGCTATTTTTTTATGAAATACCTAAGTCGACATTTTATTTGAGTGTATACAATAACAATAATAATCCATATAGCATGCATCGTTGGCCTCCTGTTATATCTTTTTTTCTATTTCAGTTTTTTTTTTCTAAAACTATAATATTAACATTATATCTTTACATCTAACCCATATTTTATTATTATGTTTAATAATTGATGTGTTATAATAGTAAGAAAGAAATAATAAAAATGCCGAAACGGCCAACGCCAAATCTCTCTTACTACACGTAAAACGTTGCGCAGTATGCATGTGGTTTATCAACACACAATTTCAAACAACTCAATTTTAATAGTAATATAGAAGGAAATAATAATAAAAGTATAAACACGCCGCGAACAATCGAGTGCAAGTCACGAAATGATTTGTTTTTGCAATTATTGTCAGTTGTCACCATAGAGTAATAATATCGTCCGTGCGTCGTCATAGTACATCGTCGCTGCCGCCGCCGCCACCGTTGCCGCTGCGATGACAGTAG
>NC_042494.1:122453893-122454749 GCF_005508785.2 Acyrthosiphon pisum
GTTTCAGTATAAAAAATAATAAGTAGAATGTATTTACAGATTAAATTATGTCGTGCTTATTATATTGTATTGGTCAAAATTATCACGCTGATTTTACAATCTACCTATTTTACTACCTAAAATTTCAGGGCTGAGTTTACAGCAAAAAAGGTAACCACGGGCCCAGTTTAGATGGGCGATTGTAAACTCCACCAGAATAACGGTTCGTTAAAAAGGTAATGAAAAGGTTTAATGTAAACTCCGCCAGTTTTATTTTCTTACCTGTAATGGGTATATGGAAATTCCGCCAGTATTAATTAGGCCTTCCTTATATAAAACTAAATGATATTTTTCTAGTAAGTAAACTCAAAAATTCCAAATTAAAATGAAATTGTGTTAGAAAAAGCTAACTATACTAAATAGTTATAATAGTTGATTTATATTTGACTTAATGGTTTAAATATCTATTAATTGTATCTCATAATTTTAGTTTACAGTTCAAAATATTATAATTACCTATTATAACATATTATGTCATAATAATATAATATATCTACATATTATTTTTTGATTATTAGTTATTACAATTGTCTATCATTATTTGTTAACATCATACTGGCCATTGCAATTTGTATGATTTGTTCGAGCATTTATTATTTTTATATACTTTGGTATACATATACTTAATTAATAAGGATAATAATTACTATAAAATTATGATTTTTTTGTTTAATAATAATCTGCTTATTATATTAATTGTATAGTGTATACTGTTACTTCATTTTTTTCACTGGCGGAGTTTACATAAACTCAATTTTACCTGATTTTTGTCACTGGCGGAGTTTACATGAACTCAATTTTACCTGTTTTATTTTCC
>NC_042494.1:122454849-122458684 GCF_005508785.2 Acyrthosiphon pisum
CTGCCATTCATCCAGGCACTTGTCCTCAGCCTCTTGACGGGGCATGCCATTTTCAATGTCAATCCTCAGTTCGGTCTGTAGTTGTATTGGTGGTACGCCGGCTATTACCTGTAAAGCCCTGGTTGAGGTTGTGTTGTAGGCACCTGTGACCGCTAACAAGGTCTGTCTTTGAGCGCTCTCCAGTTTACTCTTTAATTTTGTACTTATTGTAGGATACCAGGAGCTGGCCCCGTAGGTTATTCGTGGTATATATACCGCCTTGTAAATAATGAGAGCCAGAGTGGAGGATACGCCCCACTTTGACTTTCTGACACCCTTTAGCCTTGAAAATATATCCGTACTGGAAGACAAAAGTTGTTGTGCGTGGGTCTCAAAAGTGAACCCGGCTTCCATGTACAGTCCAAGGTACTTAGTCGTGCTGACTGAATTGATACGGTGTGCACCCATTGTAGCGGTGAATCCAGGTACTAGATCACCTTTAAGAGGAATCATCACCGATTTCTCTCTTGAAAAGGTGAGGCCACGTTCGCTCGCCCAAGCCGTAGCAATCTGTAGTGCATCTTCTGTTCTGCTGATGACTTCCTTCCGCGTGCTACCAGCCGCCAAAATTGCGATGTCGTCCGCGTAGGCAACAATGTGGACCTCTGCGGGCATAATTCTCCTCAATAGTGGATCGATACATATGTTCCACAGTCTGGGTCCGAACTTCGAACCCTGTGGACATCCTCTTGTCAGGTTGATCGTACGGCACTTGCTGCCAATTTGATATGAGGCCGTTCTGCCCCTGAGATAGTCAATGGCTAACGCTATAATCTTTTGGCTGCATCCTAATGAGCACATGTCTTCTGCTAAGATGGGCCACCTGACATTGTCAAAAGCCCCACTTATGTCCAGGAATGAGCCTAGTACGTGTCTGTCTTTTTCTTGTGTCCAGTTTTTGACTTCCGCTAAGGCCGTATTAGTGCTTTTTCCTGGTCGGAAGCCGTGCTGTTTCTGGCTGAGTTTGTGGCCGATGTCCTGCTCCAGGAGGTTACAGATTACCTCTTCTAATATTTTGCCGAGAACAGGTAAAAGGCTAACCGGTCTGTAGCTTTTCGGCTTAAGGGGGTCTTTGTTCTTCCCCTTCAGTAGGACCACAACATTCGCATGCTTCCAAGTATCCGGGAATATTTCCAATGTTAAGCACCTGTTGACTATGTGCAACAAGTGGGTGTCTATTACTGGCCATGCTGCTCTTATTATTTTTGCAGTTATCCCATCTTCGCCAGGGGCTTTGTTTTTCTGCCTCCATACTATGGTGCGAAGATCCTCGTGGCTGATGTGGGTTACATGTTGTTCGCTGTGTATCGGTACAGGTTGGGCATCATTAGCAGAGTGTGGTACCAGTTCATTGAGCATGAGTTCAATGGTATCATCTAGATTTGTCGTGTACGAACCATCTTGTTTCACCAGAACTGATGGAACCTTGTGCTCCTGTCGGCCATGAATAAGCCATTTTGACATTTTACCCCAGACAGATCCCCCGCTGAGGGGTTTATCAGCGAACTTTCTCCAAAGGCTGAACTTAGCCCTCCGTATATTGGCTACGTGTGCATTTCTTGCCGCCTTGAAGGCCTCACGTGACTCAGTCGTTGTTTCCCTTAACATACACCTTTTTGCCCTGTTAAGGTTCAATTTGGATGCGGTGATTTCCTGATTCCACCAGGGGGGTCTGGATTGTGCTTTCTTTGCTCTGCGTCTCGGTAGTACCTCTAGACAGGTCTCTATGATGGCATTAGTTAAATTTACTGCGGCGTGGTTAACGTCCTGACTTGGGTAACCACCAATCTTTGACTTTAGTACTTCCCGTAATTTCCGAGTGTCTATTTTGCGATCGTTGAATCTGTTGCTGGTTTTAAAGGGAACCATGGTCACTTGGTCTCTGAGTGAGTATTTTATCATGGGGTGATCACTAGATGTACTGGTACAATCCATGGACCAATGCATTATCATCCCTTCAAGTCCTCTAGATAGCGTAACATCTACGTTGCTGTTTCCTCTAGCCCCATGGAAGGACCAGCCGGAGATATCTCTGTTCTCAACTATGAGATTTTGGCCTATAATCATTTGCTCAACTAGGCGACCTTTGTCGTTTCTCCTTGGATCAAACCACCAGGGAGAAAAGGCATTTACATCTGCACCTATTATGATCCTTTCTGACAGTACTTGAATGATCGAACTAAGTTCACGGACAGAGTCAGCCGTGTTCTTCCTGAATTGGAAGTACGAGGAAACAAAGTCGATTGGTGTCTGGCCTGGGTGAGCAACACTCAGAACTACAGTGTGCGTTGTGGTGAGATTCTTTCTGCAGATAATATCCAAGTTATCATTGAATACCACTATGGCTGCCCAAACCCCATGCTGTTCGTTGGTGTGCGATCGGATGACCCTGGTGTTGTTGTCTTCCAGATCTGTAAGCCTGCCATTACGGGTGTATGGTTCCTGAACTAGTGCTAGATCGATGTTGTTTAAGATGCAGTAGGATCTTAGTTCCACCGAAACTGCCATGGATCTAGCCATGTTGATCTGCACTATCTTCATGGTACGCTCATTCATAACTGGTTTTGAGCTGAAGAGCCCTGACCTTATCTGCCCATTTGGCACAATCCTTAGATAAGGTTATGTGTTCGCCCTTGCAATGCACACAGCAAGGTTTCTCATCTTTGTGCGGACAGTCAGCTTTATTGTGTCCTTGCTTTGCACAGTAAAAGCATGTAGCGGACTCCTCCTTACAGTCAACCGTTTTATGAGAAGTGTGGAGACATCTCCGGCAGTGCGGGGCAACTACAAATGGCCTCGGGAAAGTAGAAGTCATACCCACGAATATTCTTTTCCCGTTTATCAGTTTATATGCTTTAGGAGAGACATCGACAACCCAGTCCGTGAGATGAACATCACGCTTGCCGCATTTGAACAACGGTCTTATGTCTTCTGCCGAGCATTCACTGAGTTCCTGATTCTGATTAAGGATCATCTCTTTTATACCTTCCGGAGAGTAACCCACCGGTATACCTTTTAACCTGACTCTGGGTTTTCTGGGACCTAGTTCCCTAATAGAAAGTCCGTCACTGATTGATCTAATGGCGTTCATGGTTGGTGCGTCTGTGCTGGTTAGAACAAAATCGCCGTTCGCATTTTTACGACAGCCATCTACTTTGGGGGCTCTGGTAGCCTTCGAAACTAGGTTCCAGATATCAGTAATGCTAACCGTACCTTCCTTGCCCTCCACGAGGAAAGCCGGCTTAACTGGCTTCATTTTTGCCGATTTCAATTTCTCCGTGTTTGACTTTTTCTTACTTTTGTTACGACGTGTTTTATACTTGGAATTTCGTCGTTCTAGCTGCGGGAAAGGACCAAGCCTGTCCTTAACGGGGATTTGATCTGTAGTCTCAACGATCATGATATCATCCTCTTGTTGAGTCTGTTCAGTACCTTTAACGGCTGAGACATAAAGCCTCTTAGGCTGCCGTTGTTCGTTGTATGAGCCTGACATCAGTCTGTTGTTGGCTTCTTTCAGCTCCAGCTTCGCCTCTTGATACTTGCCGGATGTGACGGCGGCTTCGAGAGCGATGTTGGTGCCGCATGCTCCGATTTTATTCAGGAAATCGTAAATGGCCGCACCCCACTTCTTCCCAATTTTTGTGGAAATAAGCATGTTATCCACATAAATCCTTACAGTCTATTATCAATGTTTCTAATGCATGCACTTCCGAGGAGATGCTGTCGGGACAGCTCCTGGAGGGGATCTCCCGCTTTCCTCTTTTTTACGTTCGTAGAGTCACTGTAATATGGTCAC
>NC_042494.1:122459780-122460611 GCF_005508785.2 Acyrthosiphon pisum
GCTGCGAGGCTGCCCATAGTGATCATGGCCTGGGACTTCTGAGCGGAAAACGTAAGACCCCTGTGGCGTGCCCATTCCAGTGCCGGCCTTAGCGCTTCTTCTGCCCGCTGAATGAGTGACACCCTGGTTTGTGCCGCAATGCTGATGGCGATATCATCAGCATACGCCTGGATCGCAACGTGCTCCGGATATGCTGTTCTCAGTAGGGCTTCCATCGTAACGTTCCACAAGATGGGGCCCAAAATTGACCCTTGAGGGCAGCCCTTTGTTACTCTGACTTCCTTGGTGATACCACCCACAGTCATTGTGGCGGAACGGCCCGAGAGGTAATCCGCTATCCATCTCCTCATATGTGGTGTTGCTCCAATGGACTCCAGGTCCGACTGTAAGGCTGGCCACGCAAGGTTATCAAAGGCTCCAGATATGTCTAGGAACACAGTTATAGCGTATTTCTCCGCCCTCCGGGAGTTCCACAGCAGGAGATTGCCCACCGCGTCCATGGTGGATTTGCCTTTGGTGAACCCATACTGTTTGCCAGTGTGATTAGGCTGGATCTGCTTCTGCAGCCTGTGGTTAATTACCTTCTCCAGGATTTTGCCCATGGTCGGCAAAAGGCTCACCGGCCTGTAAGACTTCGGTAGTCCGGGGTCTCTGTCTTCACCCTTGCTAATAGGTACCACAATTGCGGACTTCCACGATCCTGGAAAGTGCGCCTTCTCCATACAGGCATTTGTCAGGGACAAGAATCTGCTTCCCAAGCATGGCCAAAGCACTCTTAGCATTCTGCCCGTTATACCATCGTTTCCCGGTGCTCTGTTTGGTGATATGGCC
>NC_042494.1:122461998-122469082 GCF_005508785.2 Acyrthosiphon pisum
CGTCAATTTTTTCTTTAATACAGTGGTGGAGCAGCTCGTCAGATACTGCTCTCGATCTCGCCATGTTGAGCTGTGTGACTTTTATCGTTTTATGAGTCATCTGTTTTTCCATAATCGGTTCTTAACTCTAGTTTCCTGATGATTTTAGCCCACGTGGCACATTCCTTAGCCATCGTGGCATGCTGCCCTTTGCAATGTGCACATGCTGGTTTCTCAGACTTACTGGGACATTCATTCCTGTTATGGCCAGGTTTAGAGCAGTGAAAACATATGGAGTGCTCTGAGGAACAGTCTGCCGTCTTATGACTGGGCTGCAGGCATCTCCTGCAATGGGGGGGTACAGCATAAGCCCTGGGGAAAGTTGAGACCATCCCAATGAAAGTTCTCTTGCCGACTAGGCAATTGTAGGCTTTTGGGGAAGCCAAGTCTGAGGTAAAATCATTCTTTCTGCCGCATCTAAATAGCGGGCGGATGTCACCTGAAGTGCAACCTTCAAGTGATTGACTATTCTGAACAAGGATGGTACTCGAAAGGAAGTCTGCCGAGTAATCTATGGGTATGCCTTTAAGTTTTAACCTGGGTCTCCTCGGACCCTGTTCCCTTATGTTGAGCCCTTCTTTAATGGATCTAATGGCGTCCATGGTAACGCTATCCGTGCTTGTGAGGACAAAATTGCCGTCTTTGGTTCTGCGGCAGCCGTTCAGACGTGGGTTGGGGATCTTTGAACTCACGACTTTCCATATATCTTCGATCTTAAGGCTGTTGTCATTGCCTTCTATGATGAACGCTGGCTGGGCTGGCTTCATTTTAGCCGCTTTGAGCTTGGCCGATTTAGTGTTAGAATTACCTCGAGCACCGCGTTTACTCTTTTTGTTTACTGCCCGTTCATCCAGGCGGGGGAAATCGCTATTCAACTGATCGCTCTGAGGACGATCACCGAGTCTGTCCTTAACAGACTTGGTTTTTGGGCGAGGCACTTCTTCTACTATCATATAGTCGTCCTCAGGTTCGGACTCAGCTGTGGACGGTTGATCATGCTTAGCCGCAGTGACGTACAGCTTCTTATTATGCTTTCCGCTGCTTTGTTGGCCTCGAAGGAGGCACTCCTCAAGCCTGCGATTAAGGCAGGAGGACTCTGTTTTTGCTTCCTGATATTTACCAGAGATCACGGCAGCCTCTAGTGCAATGTTGGTACTGCAGGACTGGATTTTACTGAGGAATTCCTCTATTCCTTGAGTCCACTTCTTACCCACCTTTCCGGTGCATTGCATGTCTTGCAAGAAAACTCTGCAGTCTGAGACGAGTCTTTCGATGGCCTTATTCTCAGCCGCGATACTGTCCGGTACTATGCCCGGGGGGGAATCCCCGGCTAATTTTCTCTTTCGTTGATTCGTGACAGGCGTCATACTGCCTGCATTATCTACGACGTCGTCCGTGATGTCACCATTACCGCCTCTCAGCCGGAGTGGTGTACACCGCATAAGTGGAGCCCTTTGAATAAGTTTGTCTTTTTGTTCAGGTATATCACCGTTGTCATGAGTGTGGGGCCTCCACTTCGCTCGCCCTAGCAAGGTTAAGAAGGGGACGGCGGGGCTACTGGCGCCGATCCAACTAGCCCTGTGGGGTCCTAATCCCACTGGGCCGGTAACGATTGTTTTGTTTGTTGTTCCGTTCATGTTTTGATTTGAGGTTTACTCCTTTGCGTTTTTTACCTACCGCCAGGTGCTGGTTCTAGGCCCTGGACCCTCTGGCTCGCGGCGGGATTTCGCGAGTTGCATACATTGTGGAGGCCGTGAAGATCTCTTAGCGCCGAGCATGCTCGGTCGGGCGGGGTCGCCACGACAAGGCGGATCTTCGTTGACCCCGAGTAGATAGGGACATGAGTATCCTTGGTTTTGTTGCCTTTCAGCTACAACTATGGACCGTGTATAAGCGCTGTGCGCTTGTTACGAGCCATAGAGGTTCACCCGTGCGGGGGCGCCGAAGCGCCCGCGCCGCGAGCGTGTCGTCTATGGACCACCAGCACCGGTGCCGAAACACCGTACCAGACGACACAGGCCTGGAGCCGCCATGTGCCACCTCTGGTGATGTCGTGACCTATCCCGTCACTTCCCGTTTTTGGTTACGAGCAACCTCCGCTGATTTTATCCAACGGTAGACCAGCTGTGTGCCCGGGAGAAACTGCAACGCCAAAGAGATTTGCATCCCCGTGACGGTACAGCCGTTCACCAGAGACCTTCGCCTGCCAGCTTTGGCTCTAACCACATCAGTAGCTCCCGCTACAGCCACCACGAAACCAAACCGGCACTGGGCGCCCGCCGGCAAGCCGACACGCGCCCAGAGTAGAGGGGCACTGACCCGGGCATAACTCGGGGCAGTGGGGCTCCCCCCCTTCCCGTGGCACCGACTTCACCCCCGTTAGGTAGGTCATCGTCGGTAGGATGTTCGACAAGGCAAGCCCGATCTCCCAGGATTCGCTGGCTCAGCAGGCTCTTGGTGGGCCTTTACCGCGGGCAGCCGCCCGCGATGCGTAGGTCGCAACCCCACCCCTTTAGTCGCCTCGTACGACAAGCGGGGTACACTGTGTCTGTATTCTTCCATGGCCCCAGACACAGGGCCCGATGTAGGTGTGACCTACTCGCCGAAGCTTTCGGTCACCGCGGCGCCTCCGGTTGTCCGCGAACCACTGTTGTCCGCGTCAGCGCCGCCCGCGTCCCCGACGCACGAGTGTCCCCTCAGGACGGCCCCGCATATGAGCCGCTTCTGCCTTCTCACACCTTGACACTCGTTCAGTTCACATGCGGGGTTTGGCACTCTGGCACGCAGAGTGTCTTACCCGTCCTGCTAACCACGAGGTTGTGGCCTCTCAAAGTATGCGGCTACCTTCGCAAACTTTACGAGCGCAATGTAAGTTGCCTTGTTTGAAGTCAGTGTTGCCATTTCGCATGGCCATACGTATCCGGCTCTGTGAGCTGCCAGCTCGAGACGGGCCCTGTGTGGTTCATGGGTGGGGCAGTCGTATACAACATGCCTAACGTCCTCATCGCCCGTATCACATGCACAGCGCGGGGATTGCTTTAACCCTAACTCCGTGAGTTTGCTGTTGAAGTTCCCATGGCCAGTTAGGAATTGCGAGATTTCGTGACCTAACGCAAGTGGGAGTTTTAGCCTGCACCTGACATCAGGGAAACATTCATAGGTCCACCTTCCCTTCTGAGTGTCCGACCAGCGCTCTTGCCAAGTATCCAGAAGCTCGTCAGCAGCCGCTCCGATGGTTGCGGTTCTGAGATGGTCCGGAAGGAGCTTCGCTTCCTCTTTGATGGCAATCCAACCTAACTCCAGGTCTAGAGGAGGTACACCTGCGAGGATCTGGAGCGCGAACGTGGACGTGGATCTATAGGCTCCCGTCATTCCTATTAATGCTCTCCTCTGGAGCGATCCAAGTTTGGCGATAGCCGCCTTCGAAACGATAGCATGTGCCCAGAAACGAACACCGTATGCCACCTTGGGCAGAAACACACATCTGTATAGTGTCATAAGGTTGGTTCGCTTGGTGCCCCAGCCGTCACCCATTGTTCCACGGAGACGGGTGAAGAGCGTATGCTCGGTACCCAGGAGCTTCTCTACGTGACGCTTAAATGACCTCTCTTCATCCAGCCAGATGCCTAGGTATTTTATACAGTCCACTGTGGCAATTCTGTCGGTTCCAAATGCAATTGTGAACCCTGCTGCAAGGCTGCCCTTAGTGATCATGGCCTGGGACTTCTGTGCGGAGAACGTAAGACCCCTGTGGTGTGCCCATTCCAGTGCTGGCCTTAGCGCTTCTTCTGCCCGCTGAATGAGTGACACCCTGGTTTGTGCCGCAATGCTGATGGCGATATCATCAGCATACGCCTGGATCGCTACGTGCTCCGGGTATGTTGTTCTCAGTAGGGCTTCCATCGTAACGTTCCACAAGATGGGGCCCAAGATTGACCCTTGAGGGCAGCCCTTTGTTACTCTGACATCCTTAGTGATTCCACCCACAGTCATTGTGGCGGTGCGGCCTGAGAGGTAATCCGCTATCCATCTCCTCATGTGTGGTGTTGCTCCAATGGACTCCAGATCTGACTGTAAGGCTGGCCACGCAAGGTTGTCAAAGGCTCCCGATATATCTAGGAACACAGTCATGGCGTATTTCTCCGCCCTCTGGGTGTTCCACAGCAGGAGATTGCCCACCGCGTCCATGGTGGATTTGCCACTGGTAAACCCATACTGTTTGCCAGTATAATTAGGCTGGATCTGCTCCTGTAGCCTGTGGTTTATCACCTTCTCCAGGATCTTGCCCATGGTCGGCAAAAGGCTCACCGGCCTGTAAGACTTCGGCAGTCCGGGGTCTCTGTCTTCACCTTTGCTTATAGGTACTACAATTGCGGACTTCCACGAGCCTGGAAAGTGCGCCTTCTCCATACAGGCATTTGTCAGGGACAAGAATCTGCTTTCCAAGCATGGCCAAAGCACTCTTAACATTCTGCCTGTTATACCATCGTTTCCCGGTGCTCTGTTTGGTGATATGGCCCAAGCGAAATCCCTGAGGGTGCTGCTGGATATTGGATGTATATCACAGAGAGTTTCCTCTGCTGGGGCTGGCCTCTGCTGACCCGGGTCATTCGGAATTAACGAGTTTAATAGCAGTTCAACTGATTCGTCGATGGTGTCGCATCTGGTCCCGTCTGGTCGCGTCATTAGGCCTATGGAGCAATACCTTTTGCTACCATTTCTTAGCCAACGGTATAGTTTGCCCCACGGCTGTTTGCCCTCCTCAGTACAGAACGCCCTCCACGAGTTGATTTTATTTCTGCGCAAAATAGATGTGTAGACGTTGCGTTTTTGGTTGAACAACTGACGTCCATCCGTAGTCGTCATCGCTCTTGCCGCGGCTCTGACGGCTTTCCTCGCCTCGTGCAATTCGTTCGTCCACCATGGGGGCTTGACTCTTTTGCGGCGTCTGGCTCTGGGGGCGTGAGCCATGGCTGCAGCGGTGACGTCCTCGCTTATACTGGATGCGTTATGATCAAGGTTTGGTTCCCTGTGCTGTCTGCGAGCTGCTAGTTCTTCGTATGCGAGCCGAAACTGCTGATACGCTGCTTTGCGAAGGATGAACCTGGTTTCCCTATGTTCAAAAGTCCTCGTTCGCATCGCTACGGTGAACTTTATAAGTTGGTGATCACTTGATGTGGCTCCCGGATCTATCGACCAGTTGGCAACTCTCCGTTGCAGGACCTGATCTGCGAGGGTTACATCTATGTTGGTACGGCCTCTCGGACCATTGAAAGTAGTGTGTTGGCACCTTGTATTCATAACTACTAGGCCGTGTTCGTCTATGCACGACACGAGTGCCTCGCCCCTGGCATCGTTGATCCTACTAAACCATCTTTTTGAGAAAGCGTTGGCGTCCAGAGCAATGATGGTTTTCTCATTGGCATCACGGATTAGTCCGTCCAAAGCCACCACGTGAACCGGTGTAGGCACCCTGTATTTAAAGTAACCGCTTATGAGCGTGACGTTGCCTTCCTCCCCACAATCCAAGTCAACGCTGACAAAATTTTCGACGGTGCCGGCCTCCCGCGGCACGACAATCAGGTCCGGGTTGAAGACAATGATGGCAGCTCCGTAGTCCAGGTACTCTGGCCTGCCTCTGCGCCTCGTCCCCATGGACAGGAAACTTCTGATAGGGGCAACTTCGAAGCCCGTCAGCCTACCCCTGTTCGTATATGGCTCCTGGACCATAGCAATGTCGATGTTGTGCGTTTGGCAGTACTCTAGCAGTTGGTCACTGACGGAGGATGCCCTGCCCATGTTCAACTGCACGACGCTGAGGGAAGAGATGCTCATTGTGTTTTCCCGTAATTGGTCCTCCTAGCTCTTCCCACCAGGTGATTGGTCCTTGCCGAGCAGGATCTCTCTCTGGCGTTGTGCTTGCCATGACAATTTGCACAGGACGGTTCAGCCTCCGCAGCCGGACAGACATCAGCCAAATGGCCCTTGCGGCCACAGTGGGCACAGGTTGGTTGCTTTTCGTTGCACTTGGCCGCTGGATGCCCATGTCTCAGGCATACATGACATTGGGTGACCTCATCATATTCAGCTATCCTACACCTCGTGAAGCCAATGTATAGGTGTTCTACTTTCCTTACGTTTTCGTAATAGGGGGGGTTTACTTCCATTACCCAGTTCGTGTCCTCTCTGTCCCGTGGGCCTCGTTTGAAGACTGGTTTGAAGACTCTGTCGATACACCCTGGCTCGATTCCTAGCTCTGGGTTTTGGTCTAGGATAGCCTCCTGGATTGTGCTTTCCGGCATGCAGGATGGGACCCCCCTGACAATAAATCTAGGCCACATCAATGGTTCCTCTTGGAGTTCGTCGGATTCCAAGGAAAGCGATTTAAGCACGTCCGCCGTTTCCTTATTTAGCGGCTTGATGATAACTTTCCCCTGCTTCGTGGTGATCGTTTGGCATCTCGGCATGACCTTCTTCGACATCACCTTTTTCCAGATACCTGTGCTGGTGTCGCTAGCCTTAACGCCATCTGTCGACTGAATAATGAACGCAGGTCTGTGCTCCTCATTTCTGCTCTCAGCTAGAAGTTTTGTTCTCTTGGCCGTTCTTGATTTCGACCTCTCAGCAGCCCGGACGGCTGGTGGCCTATCGCCCCTGTTTCTCCTCCGTCCATGTTCCGTTACCTGGGCGAACGTATGCTCCTCGTGTTCCACAGGCTGTTGAGCGGTATTTCCAACTCTTGCAGCATCCTCCTCCCTGGCTACCTCTCTGGCTGCATATCTGGCCACAACAGCCTCCAGCGTTTGCTCATGAGCAGCTTCCCTCAACCGTAGCTCAGTTCCAAATTGAGCCGCGCAGGCGCTCATACAAATCTCCGCCCCCCTGTGGGACTCTTCGAGTTGACTCTGCAGCGTTAAATTTGCAATGACCATGTCGTGGATCGACCCCTCTAACGCCTCAAGCTTGGCGAACAGGCTGCGCTGCGTCTCAGCAGTAATGTTCGTTTTCTTTGTTGACGCTATTTCTAGTGTATATCTGATCCACT
>NC_042494.1:122469182-122474555 GCF_005508785.2 Acyrthosiphon pisum
TTATATTTTTATTTTATCACAAGAAATTTAAATTGTATTTTTGCAAGATTCGATGTTGTTGTGTTATTTATTATATCGTTTGAAGTTTGCAAGTTATATGAATATAGTTTTTCATACCTACAGCAATGGACTCAGCTCCAATAGAATAACCATTATAATTTGATTTTACCCAATTAATTTAAATCTATGACTTTACTTTATATTCATTAGTTCAATTTATAAAAAAAACAAATTATTTATTTATTTTTGAGATTGACTTTTTGAATATTAAATTAAATCGAGTGTTTAATTTACTGTCAGTTGCATTATATTAGTAGTCAAAGAAATTATTATTTTTTCATTTTGTCAAATTAATTAAAATATGAATCGTTATTTTGTATAATCAAGATGTTATGTAAAAAGTGTATGGTGGGGGTTTCCTTATGATTTTTTCAAATAAAATGTGTAATTTTTACACATCCAAAAATTTGCAAATGACAAACACAACTGAACCACAAATATATTCTAATTTAATACTTCCAATAAACATTTTATTTACAACTAAAATATTTTAAATTTTACTAGACAGTGTTTAGGTATTTTTAAAACAATATGATTTAAAGTAATGCAATCTTATAAGATTATTTGACCACTAAACTAAATAATAGTAATGCCAACAATTTTTCCGTTATTTTTTTTACTAGAAACGAATACATTTTTTAACGTGAAATTGTATTAGTTTTTAATTTTTGAATTATTTTAGATGATAAAATTATACGCACTTAATAATTTCTCATAATATAAAATAGAATTAAGAATTAAAGTATTTTGCAATTTTGAATGTGTCAATTAATCATGCTTTTAGTCTTAAATATTTTCATCGACAAGGTTTGAAGGTAAATAAATACTAAATACACATCGATTTTAACATCAAAATAATGACAATTTTTTTGTTGTTTACTGTATAGTTCAAAACGAGATAGGTACCTAGTCAATTTTGTTTTGTGCTTAATGGCCGTACTAAAAAAAAACATCAAAGTTTAATACACAACTTTTCCTTAAAGAATATTATTGAAGTTTCATTATGTTTAATGGTTATTCTTTATCATTCAACATAATGTATTAGGTATAAAAAAAACATTTATACATATATATCGTTGGAATTGTAGGGAAATGGTTAAAATAATATGAACAATCAGTTAAACACAATGGCTTATTTATGGTGGTGTATTTCATTCAGGTATTGTATGTACCTATATTAAATTGAGTTATTTTAATAAATATTAGAATAAAAAAACAGGAGACTCACTTTTGCCAAATTATAAATATTTCGACTATAACTCATCGTCGGGTAGATGTGTTATTTTTTTCGACTTAAACTAACAACTAAGCGATCTATGTGCAAAATACTAGCCCACTGCTGTCATCGTTGTTTGATATAACATTTTAATTACAACATAACTATACGGTTATTAATTACACTTTTAGTAAAGGCATTTTTAAATAAATATATACAAAAATACGTTTCTGAGCAAAATTATATATGGATGGACTGGCATATATTTACACGGATATGTATATAATTATGTTAAATTATATTCGATTTTTAACAGTATTTGGTATTTACTATATTATTATTCACTTTTTAAAATTTTAGAAATAACTTATATATTAAGGCAATTATGGCGTACCACCGTACAGTGTGTTTATAGGTTCTTAACTGTATAAATAGCTTACATTTAGTATAACATATGTTTTAAGAATTAAATTGTGTATAGAATTACATAATATATGATATTAGATTTGCTATTTGCAATCGACTGCAGGCTATCTAGTTCAAATATCAGAATTGGAATGTGATTTGTGGATCAATTGTCCAAATAACATATTAAGTGTTGTATAAAACTAACCGACTAAAAAAAATGCACTGCCAAACTGATTGATGATTCTTTTAAATATAAAAAAGACCTTAGACCATCCTTAATGTCTTTATTCGTTATATACTTATGTAAGTATATCATATGTGAATACAACGTTATCTACAATCAAAGATCTTAAATAAGGAAAACGTAGTTATATGTTGCACTACTCAATCAATTTTGTTTTAATTCAAAAATGAATAACTGTAGAGATTTGAAATATTTAATACATTTTTATACTAGCATCTCAAAGACATGTTAGAATTTTCAAAAAAATTAATTATTTCTAGACATTGAAAATCTATAACTTATTTTAGTTTTTATTCAACTATAATCTATATACTATAAAAAGTGTGTACCTACATTTAATAAAAGGTACTTTGTTATTTATTGTAACTATAACTAAACAATATTGACAGTACGTTCAAATAGTCATATCATATTATTTACAATTTTCATGAAAATCATGAAAATATGTAAATTATTTTTAGTTAAAAATGTTTAATCGGGTATTTCTACTGAGTACCTACCCATAAATACTAACTTCCTAGTTATTTAATGTTAAAATATTGATAAAATGAGATATTTTAACATATAATAACTATATCTATAACAATAGTTATTTTATTGTAACTCAAAGAATATAATTCGTAGGGATTTGAAACTATTTACCACTATACGTATTTTTTACTATAAACAATAACATTTTAAAAATATTTACACAAGTCTTAACCTAGTTATACCACGCTATCCTATTTACACCATTTTACCAGTTACCACAATACGACGTTAATAGACTTATTTTTGTTATTAGTTTTTAATAGATAGCATTATTTATTATATGAAATAATATTGAAATACTATAATAAATTACTGTATAAAATATGCGATTTGTTAGCAATACAATGTAATAAAATATTCTTAGAGATAAAGGTTGACAGATCGTTTCTATTCAAAATTATTTTTCATATGCAATTATTTTTATCTTAAATTTAACACATCCAATGCAGTTACCTACTAAATCAATCAATCAATGATGATGTACACTCGACATCTATACTCTATACGGAGTGAATTCGGCGGTTTTGTTTGTTTAAAATCGAGATTATAAGTTTTAGAACTTGGTTCACGAAACTTAGATTCATAGATTCTTAAAAATCATTCACAAAAATTAAGGATTCTGCCAAAAACAATATTGAAGAATCGCTGCTATTGGCTAAAATAATGAAAACAGTTAAATCTCATAATCATATTATTACATTTTAAAACTTATTCCAACACGGCGCATTAAATAGGCAATTTAGCAACACTTATGTCGAAATATTGCATTGCTTACTTATAAGTTATAATTAATATCTTTTAGTTTGTTGCGTATTCATACTATTTTGGGAATAGATTTTTTATATTATTGTATGCTGTAGTATTTTTAGTATTACATTATTGTGAATATAATCAAATGTGGAATTTAATCCTGTTTTTATTTTATAAATATCCTGGTATTAAGTGTTAAAAATAAAACGCATCAACTATAATTTTTATATTTAAACAATAGTCTGCGCTTCATTAGTAGGTATAAAATGTGATTTGTTATGTACATTTATTTATTGAATTAAATTATTACACTGAGTGAAATGGTGATTAAGATGAAGTTAAAATCAAATTTTAGTCAAAACATGAAATGTAAACAAGAATTTATCGGAATTTCAAAGGGTGCTCATTAAAAATTACGTAGTGCTAACGATACTAGGACCTTTTCTACCACACCAATGCAATGCAAACATAATAAAATATCTCAATCAGTAAAGTATCAAACTAAATATATCCTATCAACCATAAGATGAAAGGTATAGAATTTTTTATTGAAAAATAAATTTAAAAAAAGTGGGTACCTAAGTGGATGTCACTTTAGTTTACAACTTACTGTTTTAATTTTATCGTGTATAAATAATGTTCATATAAACAGCGAAATTTATTTATTGTCATATGTTTTAGAGTTACACCACCAAAAACCAAAATTAGATTCATAATCAATTAATTTTTATTTTGGGTCAAAAAGCATGAAATTTTAATACAAGACTACTAATATATTATTTCAATAATAGTTGGAAAATATTAAAAATACATAGGCACAATTTTTTTTATAGGCATTTAAAGTTCGATATTTGACAACATTTATCAAATATTGAAAATTGAAAAATGATTTTGTAGTTAAAAATGTATAAAATGTTCAAATTGTATAGCTAAGGATTGAAAATTTAAAACAACGTTCCACGTAAGTAGGTTATTCTTTAACCAAAAAATCTAATAAATATAAAAACAATATTTTTATAGTTATTTTATGTTTAAATTTGGACGAAACTATATTTTAAATAACCAAGAATAGTGATTTTAGTTGTTTTGTTGTAATTTTATAATATTTATTCAACTCACCAGCTATCATATTAATAATAACTAATAATTAATAACAATATCAATATGATATAAAATATCCACACTGATAAACCGTCTCCGCTCAACATGGTTTTTCTTATAGGTATCTACTATGATATTATATCATTGAATTCAAATGTAATACCATCCATTATACAGTGACCCAATTGTAATCTACTGTACATCAGAGCGATATTCACTTACCCTCTTTTTTCCATTGTATTATCATTAAATATAATTACAATTTAGAACATACATTATTTTGTTTTTCAATAATTTTAAATAAATTGTTCACACAATTTAAAAATCTATATTTTTCCACTTAATTGATCGTGTGTAATAATGATTAGATAATAAGGAGTTGTGAGAAATCTGAGTATGTATAATAAACTATAGTGTGCTATACACAATCAAAATCCTGAGCCACGTTTAAGAATACTCTTGAGTGCTAGTGTTTATTTTCATGGATGATGCAATAACATCGACAAATTGGTATATTTGGTGTGTGGTAGTGTTTATATTTGAAACCAAATTGTGTATTGTGAATAATATTATTTTGTATTAGAATAAAGTAATTTCATTTTATTTATTTATTTATATTTGTTTACGCGGGATGAACCCAATAACATTTTTTAAAGTTATTACATTTGTTGGACTTAAATCTATTCAAAGAGAAAAATCAAAAAAATTATGAAAACAGTAATAATAACAAAAACAATAAGAATAATAAGAATAATAACATCAATGATGATGATGATAATAATAATAATAAAAATAATAATAATAATAATAATAATAATAATAATAATAATAATAATAATAATAATAATAATAATAATAATAATAATAATAATAATAATAATAATAATAATAATAATAATAATAATAATAATAATAATAATAATAATAATAATAATAATAATAATAATATATATATACAACAATAACAATACTAATAATAATAGCAATATAATAATAATATAATAATATATATTATTATTATTATTATTATTATTATATATATATTAAAAAAATATATCTACCA